>NC_087214.1:49000369-49017869 GCF_015104395.2 Macrobrachium nipponense
TAAGCTGCATCCCAGACCATCCAAGATTGGGAGATGCAAAATATACCGGAAGATGTATTAAGAGGTGCTTCACACTGAGGGATCTGGGGCAACCCGAACAAGATGCAAGGTCTGTAAGGTCTCTCTCTCTCTCTCTTTTTCCTGCGTTCTTCCTTGTCTGTCTCTCTCTCCTTTTCTCTGTGAGAGGTAGGAAGAGGAGAAGGGGCTCAGGGCAGGAAGGGAGGTCCCACCCCTCCCTTTCAATCCTTAGCTTCTTTTCCTTTCTCTCTCTCTCTCTCTCCCCTTTCTTCCTTTCTCTGTCTCTCTCTCCTTCTCTCTGTGAGAGGTAGGAAGAGGAGAAGGGGCTTAGGGCAAGAAGGGAGGTCCCACCCCTCTCTTTCAGTCCTTAGCTTCTTTTCTTTTCCTTTTCTCTCTCTCTCTCTCTCTCCTCTCTCTCTCTCTCTCTCTCTCTCTCCATTGCTCTGTCTCTCTCTCTCTCTCCTTCTCTCTGTGAGAGGTGGAAAAGTTAAGTATATCTTAGTTTAACCAGGCCACTGAGCTGATTAACAGTTCTCCTAGGGGTGGCCCGAAAGATTAGATATTTTTACGTGACTAGGAACCAATTGCTTACTTAGCAACGGGACCTATACCTTATTGTGGGATCCGAACCACATTATATCGAGAAATAAATTTCTATCACCAGAAATAAATTCCTCTGGTTCCGCGTTGGCGGAGCCGAGATTCGAACTTCAGACCACTAGATTAGTAGCCGAGCGCATAATCCACTCGTCCAACGTGGAACTTGTGTGAGAGGTAGAAACAGGAGAAAGGGCACAGGGCAGGAAGGGAGGTCCCACCCCTCCCTTCCAGGTCTTAGCTTCTTTCTGTCCTTCTTTCTTTCTTTCTCTCTTTCCTTCTCTCTGTGATTTGGTGTCAGTTCTTGGTTATTCCTGTGTTCGCCACATTACAGCTTACTACAATTAATCTTTCTTCGTATATTTAGCAATATGTTATTTTTTAAATTTTGATTATTTACAATATGTCTTAAGGAAGACAAATTTTATAGTATATTTGTTAGTAAGCTTTTGATTTTATTTCGTATCTTTATTTCCTCTCTAAAAAGTAACATTTACCTGAAACGGCTTCTATCCTTATGTGAAACCCGCCTCGTATTTTGATACAAAGTTTTCCCTCTCTGCAAACTTTTCTGATTCCTTTCCTGGCTTTTGTAAATAGTGGGAAAGCTCCATCTTACACTTATTTTGAAGCATAAACTTGAAACCTTTCCGTTTTCTGTTTTGGTCCGCGCAAGTGTGAACTTTAATGCTTTAGCAATATTCTTGAAATACGAGATATCGGTATAATTGAAGTTCCAATCGCTGTAAGAATATTTTATTCCCTTTCTTTCTCTCATTGTCATAAAGTATTATTAGTCTACCGTTGCCGTTTCGTATTTCACTAGAAAACCATGAGAGGACTTTTCGATTTTCCCTTGAAATAAATATCTTATTTCCATAGCTACTGAGGTTAAAGGGGAAATGTGATATTTGTTCATGATTTCTTTACATATACGTGCATGCAAAAATAGAACCATTTCCACATCGAGAGAGAGAGAGAGAGAGGAGAGAGAGAGAGAGAGAGAGAGAGAGAGAGATGAGGGTGAAAGCCGCAGTCTGTATAAAGGGGTTGAACGTGTTAATGATAAGCCGCTTTGTAGGAATATTCATAGGTTAATGAAGTGGAAGTTTTCTACACAGGGGATTCAGCCACTGTTCGTCACTTTAAGTATGATAGTAGCAGTGATCATTGTCTTTCTTCTCTTGGAAGGTCCCCCTCACCCCACTACCTTTAGGGGGAACAGCTTAGTGTGTCCACAGACACACGCATATACATACATACATACATATATATATATATATATATATATATATATATATATATATATATAGTATATATATATATATATATATATATATATGTGTGTGTGTGTGTGTGTGTGTGTGTGTGTGTGTGCGCGTGCCTGGATACTATGTCACAAAAGCCTTCAGTGACACTAGAGACCTCAGCCGCAAAACACACCGATGAATCCAAACTTGACTCATTCATATTTTGACAAACAATTTCTTGATTGCGTCACGCTCTGACTGTCTAATCAAATGAGCCTCTCATTAACAAATGCATCGAATATACCATGAAAAAAGTAAAGCATTCTCAAAGCAACAGCAGATCGTAATTTGAATGATGATGCCTGCGACTGCATTTGACGTTTTAATTATGGTTTAACCTTTCATTTCGGTTTTGATACTTCGATCGAGTAGTGACCAATACGGTGTTCGATTTGTGAATGAATGAATGGAGTATAAAAGCGGTTTCTGGCAATCAAAAATAAGAATGAAACGCATCCTGAACATTCGGGTTGTCCAGTGTGTTTGATCATTACACATGTAGGTGAATAAGAAAATGGGGAATTGTAAACTTAATGGCAGATTTATTGTACAATTGAACGTTGTTGTACTTCTGTATTGTATTTTAAGGGTCTATAAATAAAATGTTACAGTGGGAACAGTCGTGAATTATATTATCTTAGGAGCGTCCACGCTGCTTCAGTTGTTCCAACCAGAGCTTCAGGCGAATATGCAGCCTTTGGCAAAGAATCGGTTCCACTGATGGTCGTTGACTTTTTGCCAACTTCGTTGTGGTCATATGTTTGCGATAAGCTTCCGACATGTTCTTGGTGTGTTTTGTGGTATGTACGCAATTTTAAATTGAGGTAGATCACCATCCACACAAACAAAAACCATGCGGGAAACTCTAAACATTTATTAAACCATTCCCGTTCCCTTATTTTCTTAAGCCTTAAATTAAGCATTGAAGTGACACCTAATTAGAATAAAAAATGTTCAAGTCCGTTGTTCCGTTTTGAAATTCTAATTTAAATACCAAATATCTCCTCCTGGTCTTATATGGCATGCCTGGAGGTTATGCGATCTCCTCCTGGTCTTATATGGCATGCTAGGAGGTTATGTGATCTCCTGGTCTTATATGGCATACCTGGAGGTTATGAGATCGATAGTATTTTGTTTAAGCACAAATTTACAGACATGTTTTTTATTCGGAGTCAACACTAGTTCTGGAGGCGGTTTAATGTCGAATCTCTGTTAGGGTAAATGTTCTTTCATATAAAAATCACCTTGAAAACAAATTAAATCAGAGGTCATGGGAATTGGATGGCTCTGTTTCTTAAATAATCTATTCTATCCGGCTACTAGGAATTTGATGGCATTGTTCCCTTAACTGTAGATTCCCACATACGATTCCCTAGGCAAGTGAATTACTGTCGGGTACTAGGAATTCGACTGCATTATTCCTCTGTCAGTTAGATCCATCATGACCCCTCAGGAGGTTATCAGATTATCCAGCCACAATACACAGAGCGCTTGGCAAGTCTAGAATGCAGCTTGACAGTCATCGCTATCAGATGGATCCAATGACGCCCAATTCGCTTATTTGGAAATGGCATCAGAACAAGTAGTTTTCGACAACACGAACGACCAAATCGTCATATTTGAAGAGAGAATGTGAATAGTTTGAGGGAGGGGAAAGTTGGTCATCAAATTGTCCGAAAGTGACTGTGTGGCCCTTAATGAAGTCATCGACCCTTATTTTGTGGGGATGTGATCCTTCAATTCCATTGATGAGAAGCGTTTTTTAACGACTGTGAAATACGCTGGGATTGGTGGTCTCTTTTGTGCACATTGCTGCCGCACTGGGTCTAGTTAGTTACCTAATAGAGCTTCATTCTTGGCAAAGTCTTTCCTCCTAATGTAACTTCAGTCATTTCTGGGTGTTGTGATTGATTCCGTGTGTGTGTATGTGTGTGTGTGTGTGTTTTGTAACTTGCAGGTTGAGTGATCTCTTCTTATAAAGCAAAATTTGTCAATAAATGGGTAAAACACATTTTCTTTGAGAATTAATTCATTTGTTTGTTGTGAGGTCAAATGAAAAAATCCAGGCCGGCATTTATGAACTAAACACCTAACGATTACCTATTTTGGGACGGCTAATAAAAAACTTTTTTTTTCTTTTAACAGCATGAAATAAGGTTTATTTTCTCCACTATATTAAGGAAACGGTTGACTATTATTTTTTTTACACAAAGGACAGAATGGAACAAAAATAAAGTAACAATGCAGGTGAAGTGAGCTTTTAAACAGCTGGACACAGCAACGACTGAAATAGTGCGTAAAAAAAATAGGGAGAGTATTAACAGGTTTAGGACTTCCACCTGACCTTCCCAGAACATTTACCACAATAGTTCAGGCAAAAAGACGTGCACCGCATGTTAAGAAGAACACTGAAAGCTTATCGGTAGGAAAGGAGAGAATTGAGTGCTAGGAGTTAGACCTGTACTCTTTAGCTCAAAGGAATACTAACCACAATAGCAACTGAAGGAAAGGGGAGATGACGACTGCCTCATTGGGATAGAAATTCTACACAGAGAACAATGGCCTAGTGGCTGAAATTGTGCCTCTAGGAGGAGTGTGTGTGTACTTTCTGTCTAGGAAAAAATCGCAGTCCTTGTGGCCAAAATATTACACGAGAATATTTGAAAGAGAATTGCTTGGAAGAAATTGGTCATTTACTCTACAGCGTAGATCACAGGAACAGTGACTATAGACAAAGGAGAGACTACTGTCTGATAGAAATAGGACTCTCTACTTCAGCTCCAAGGAACCATGACCAAAATAGTATCCAAAACAAAAGAGAGGGAATGATGCTTTAAATTGTTAAGACATCTGTCCCTCAGCTCAGCGAATCGGTGACCAAATCATTACCTATAAGAGGGAAAGAAAAATAGTATTTGCTGAAAGAACTTACTTGGCTCTCAGGGCACAGCGACCAAAGTAGTATGTGTATAAATGAGAGGAGTTACTTCCTGATAGAAGTAAGACCAGATCAGGAGAACAATGACCAAATTAGTACCAGCAAGAAAGAGAGAGAGAGAGAGAGAGAGAGAGAGAGAGAGAGAGAGAGAGAGAGAGAGAGAGAAAAATTTCTTTTAGAAATATAACAATTACCCTTGAGTTAAATACGACAGTGGCCAAATTATTTCCGACAAAAAGAGAGAGAATATTGGTTAAGAGGAATGGGATCTTGACCCCTCAGCTTAGTGGAACAGTGTAGGCTTAGTGAAAAGAGAGGGTACGGTTTCTTATGATATATATATATATATTATATATAATATATATATATATATATTATATATATATATATATATATATATATATATATATATATATATATATATATGTAAGTGTTTACATAATAAAAATATGGAATGTTAGTATATATATATAAAAGTCTAAACTAAAGAGGTCAACCAGATTGCTTGCAGGAATGTGATCAGACTAGAGACGCTAAAGATGACGTATACAATAAGTATGTAGGCTAAGATAACATGCCGTCACCTGTAGTCATTCAATTGTTTATAAACATTAGTCCAAGCTCCCTGCTTGAGACAACTACCCCGACCTATTATTCAAACGGCCTACGTGATCTGTAGCGTGTCTCATTCGATTGTGTGTTCGTATGAAACTATGTCATCTGATAGTATGTTCATATGTTCGAACTACTGTCTGTTCCTTCATAACTTGTAACAGAGATGGTAGACAGGCAGAAGAGAGTTAGCTATCGTCATTAGAAGACCTGTACCTCTTTACCTAAGCTTTATCATGTAGAGGAATAGGATTAGCCATCATCATTGGCAGAAGCGATCAAGCTATCGTCATAGAAGACTTGTACGATCATACCTGATCTTCATCATGTAAAACTTCAGAAGAATACTACATATACCTTGTGTTTTCTACAAGAACCTCACCGAACCATGAGTTTAACACATCGTCGTAAAGATAATACCGACTTCGTAAGTGATCTACAAAACCCCAGACACTCCATTGAAGATGGAAGTGCAATACCAACCGACTTAGCGTATAGATTATCGCAAGTCTAACATTACCTCATAGGGCGCCTTATCATTCTAGGCACAAGCCCTAATATTGGTGGCCAGCGGACCAGATGAACTCTACAACGTCCTACGAAGAAAAAACAGAATAATAAATCATGAAGTCAACGACGACGAAAGCAGCAGATTCTTCAAGCAACCTAGTATCATCATTAGTGAGCGACTTCAGAAAACAACAAGATTCGTCAAGCAACTAGTAATCATCGTTAGTGAACTAACTTCAAGAAACAAAACCGACGTGTCCTTTTCCTACGGCAACGGAAGCTTCGTCTCTCATTAGAATCATTCAAGAAAACATCGTTAGTGAGCGTTTCCGGCACTGCCAAGAAACAAAACGAACGCGTCTGCAGCATCGGATTTTCAAGGGCTCGAATCATCGAAACAACGCGCACGGGGGAAACTGAAGCCAAACCAGGTCGTCCGCTAAATTGAGAAGGAGGACCAAGGCCGTGTGTCGTTATCGAACACCGTGACTTCCCACAAAAGCAAGCTAAGTACAATTTTTTATTCATTTGGAGTAACTTTGATGTTTCCTTTGCAGGTCGAATTTCGTTATTCCTGTGGCTGAAGTTACGAGACATTCTTAATCTTACTTTTTTTACAGAAATTATCTACATCATTGAGATTTCGCTACTGCGAGTTTTTATCTTTGAGTGTCTGTTTCCAGAAGTTCTACTGAAATATCATAATCATATACTATGTTAATTTTATCATTTTTGGGTGATTATTAATCCCTTACGTGACAAATCATATTAAACAGTGAATATGCGTTTACGCAGTGGACGTCTGTATTTATACAGATGCATGGATAGGGTCGTTAAGCACCGTAGTGATTAGAAAACACACAAAAACAAGTGGAACACCCGTACAAATCTAGATAAATTAGAGGTAACACTATTTCGGGTCATGACAATAAATGCTCCTTTGCAAGTCCCGATCGCAGTTTTAGCCTTGAGTTTTTGAGTTATATAAAATATCGAACCTCAATGACTCAAATCAACTTTAAAATATGGCTGGATTGCAAGGAAGAACATGTCTGTAAAAAACTTTCATCAGGCTAAATGCGCTGACCAGGATCCCTCACTATTTCAAATTTTATAGCAAAGAATGAAGTACAAACAGTTAAAATTGTATGCAGTAGTGATAACTTGTCTTATTAGTAATCGCTCAGTTCCTAATAGTTCATCATTCATTGCTTTATACGTAACCAGCAACATAATGCTAAAAACACACAATACGTTGCCGATGGTAATAAAGAGAAGGATCCTAATTATTACAAAAAGAAATAGAAACAGTAGCCTTTCAGAATCAAACAAGCAAACTCGGTTACTGTGTCACCTAGTCAAGCGGTCAAGGTTAGTCAAAAAAACTGCCGAAGTGTTCAAAACATAGCAAATTCCACACAATAAGCGACTCTAGCAGAGTGGGGAAAAGCGATGTTGGTTCATACCAATATCTTTTTGAATTAAAAAGGATTTTTCCTATGAAACACACGACCGTATAAGTAATCAGAGCAGGTTTTCGTTTTAATTTTAATACATTAAGTTATAATAAATACTGGTGGATTAAGCCCAACTGTACGCGCCGTAAAAATTAGAATATCTTGTTTTATTTCTTTAATACACGTAATATCTTGTATTTACGGACTCACCGTCTGTTGTTCGAACTTCCCTAATGAGAAGTCCGGATAAGCGAGCGCTTACAGATACCTCTATAGTTATAAAAAACATTGATCTGTATGTAGTGTAATTGTAAGATCCATCTAGGGGTATACAAAATATTATCTTACATCCTGCAAAATAAGGCGTGTTTATCAAAGGAAAATCCTATAAACCTTCAAACATATTAAAATCCGTCCTTTGAACAAAAATGAGACAGTTAATCAAATAATAACTTATAGGAAGGAAACTATATTGTCTCATAAATCGTAACATTGTTCAAATGACCCAACAGAATTCTCCCACAACCGCAGTCGTACTTTGCACGCAAAAATCTCGAGAAGCATGCACCCTCGAATGTCTTAGTGCGTGTAAAAAGACTTTGCTGGGAAATGAAATTTTTAATCCTTCCCGACACTCTGAAATATAACGATTTCCGCGAACAAAGCCCTAAAAGTATACATATCGTGGATACGGAAGTTATAAATATCGCATTTTTTATTGTTGCTAGTTTTTAATCACGCCCAACCAGTCGTGGATGAATCTCTCTGATAATCTATCTAAAGTAATACCGTAAAGTCATTCAAGCAGGGGTGATTCAGCAGAATTTTTTTTATCTTCTACCTGAATACCAGGAAGTTTCTCCACTAGCGAGTGATCTCTGGGAGAAAAACGGATGTCATTGAAAACAAAATACGGTCTAAGGACAACATAAAGCTATATACGTACCTTCGTGTAGAACCCCAATGAAATTTCAAAATAGAAATAAATGACGACGTTGAAAAATGTTAGTAATAGGTCATTAGGAAATCAAATAGCCCATATAATTTTTCTCTCAAACGTCATGTCATAAAGGATCGGACTTGGGCGTATCTGGCGTAGATTTCTGTCGCTTAAACAAGGAAACGACTTCCGATAGTTTCCAGTGCGATGTACCGACGACATCTTATCTCTGTTAGGTTAGAATAAATTTTTTTTTCACCAACTTGGACTTACTTAAATGCTTTTACCAGATACCATTACCTAAGTGATTGTACCTCATACACCGTTTTTCAGCACACCCAGGGGACATTATCAATTTTTACGTATGCCTCCGGCTTACGTTGCGCCCCAATTACAATATAGTGTTTGGAGACTTTTAGGGGATAACCTACATGCCTATATGGATGATCTTGTAATCCTTTCTAATACCTTAGAAGTACATTCACATAAAAACTAGAGCTAGTGCTACAGAGACAAAGACAAATAATCTCAGAGTAAAATATCTAAATGTGAGTTTTAAAAACCGAACATGTTTATCTAGGTTTTAGTGTCTAGTCAAGGTCTTAAAAGTAGTCCATGGTAAGTGTCGGCTATTCATAACTTTCCGGTACTATTAACGTAAAAGGGGGAGATACAGCACTTTTGCGCTGTAGTGGGTATTACAATCGTATGTAAATATGTAACTCTTCAATCATGACAGCTCCTTTAACAGATCTTACGAAGAAGAGCGTAGATTTATTATGGTCTGAAAAGCATCAACAGGCGTTCGATATCTTAAAAGCGGAAAATGCAGCTTACCTAACTTAAAAATCCCTGATTTAAATAAGGAATTTTTTTTTTTATTGCAACAGACGCCTCAGACCAAGGGGTAATAAGAGGGATACTACTTCAGTAATATGATAAACAGTTCTTCCCTATAGCTTTTTATTCACGTAAACTAAAGCCCTCTGAAAGTAAATATGCAGTAATAGGCAAGGAAGGGCTAGGTATCTTTAACTCACTAGTACGTTTTAAGTTCATAATCTATGGCTATCCTGATAAAGTCCTTACTGAACATGAGTCCTTTACCGCGTTTTTTCTTTTTCAAAGCTTTAATCACAGTCCAAAAGGAACTCGGTGACAAATGATCATTCAGGTCTTTGGAGCCAAGTTAAGATATCTACCTGGGAAAGCAATTATCATAGCTGACGCATTATCCCGCAATCCCGCACCATACAGCAAAGAACCATTAATTGGACTAAAGATATAGAAACATCCGTACCTATTGTTAAAACGTATCTAAACAAGAAAATTCCTTAACCCAAGAGATCGCGAGCATTGAATATCTGGGTCGGAGCGCAGAACTGTTACAAACTGAACAAAGCAAGCGTCAACAGACATAACCCAAACAATAAACACTTCGAAACGGAAACAGGGTCAGCGGCTAAGCAAAAACAATACACACTTCGAGCAGAAACCCTAAAGCAAAAGTATACTTAAGGTATGTGTATCAGAATAATGTAATCAAATGTAGTATATATGTAGGTCTGTGACGAGGAAAACCCGAACGGAACACAGCAGATGACTAACGACCAGGTAGTAATAATAATCTCTTTCATACCAATCGTCATAAACTGGTTGCATTCCGTCATCCAGGGTTCCATAGTATGTCACAGAAAGCCAAATCACTATTTTTTTTTTTTACTGGCCTACAATGCTTACAGATATAAAAAGCACATAACTGATTGTAACACGTGTCATGAAGACAAGGGATACACTAAGACACCTGTCAGTTTAGGGAGCCTATCCTGTGCCAATCAATCCTTGAAAGAATATACGTAGAATTATTAACAGAATTACGAGTCTGACAGAGGGAATAAAAACACACTTCTTAGTGTTAATAGTTCCTTGACACGTTATATAGAATTAATAGCACTAAAACAAACACCGCAATTGAGTGCGTTACGAATATTTATGAGTGCTAAATCAGTAAATATGGAATTCAACACATAATAATCTCAGACTCGGGGGTGGTGTAAATCAATAATAATCTCCTTAACACGTTGTGTGAATTCCTTTCCATTAAGAAAACCAATAATATATATCACCCAAGAGTCAATCGGTTTGTAGAATAACTGATAATTAAATAGGAAGTGTCAATGTCTTACGAGTTACAACTCGTGATGTTGGATCCGAACTGGATTATAGCGGTTCTCGCGGTTTTAAATACCTTTATCATATATATCTTGTATCTATAGAATTGATGCCGCAAGTAGCCTTATACGGTACGCCGCTAGAACACTTTTCCACATATTCAAGCCAACCATTAATTTATCAAATATATATAAAAAATTTATAAATATAAAAAAATAAAATAAAAAATATAAATATGGATACAAGTGGAGTCAATAAATAACACTCGTAAGAAGTCGGAAGGGTTACAAATTATAATAAAAAAACAAGAACACGATAATATCAATAATGCAAAAAACGTAGCCATTAAATATCCAAAATATATAGCGTAAAGATTTGAAAACTCTAACTTAACGCTTTAGTAATGACAAATAAGCTAAAAGTTCAAACACATATCAAACATACTGACATATTGTCTGTCCCGGTGATTTATATTCGTAGTCAATGAAAAAAAAAATAAATAAATAAATAAACTAATAATAAATAAAATAAATAAAATAAAATAAAAGAGATTTTAAAAGTCAGGAAGTCTAGAAGTGAAAATGTTATCTATGGAATAATCCTATATGAATCTTATACAGGCTAATAATATATATAGAATTTGTATGGAAACCTTTTTCATATAGTTTGAATAAGGAATATTTATTTAACATAATGCCAACATGAAACTAATATATTGTTCAATTTTGGTACTGTTGTTTTTTTTTTTTTCAGACATTCTCTCATGCGGGTGGAGAATTAAAATAACACTAAAATATCATTTGAAAATACTAAAGTCGCATCTCTTACAGCAAGTAACGTAACTCTTAGCTGGCTGAGAGCAATCTCCTGCCAAGTGACGACGTCATCATTGCCGTATCAGCATTTGTTCCTTTTAACCTCAATAATCTGCTTACACAGGCTTCATCTGTGTGTCGTCTCTGCTTGCAAAAGCAGATTGACTGGAGAAAGGAATGCTTTAGTTCATGAACTTCACATGTGGTTCATAGGTCACATGACAGGCCACATAATTTCATTATTCTTATCCGTGTGTGTAATGCAATTAGTTAAGGACTTGTAATCATTTTAAAATTAATGAACAATATAAGCAAATAGAATTTCTATAACAAAACAAAAATGAATTAATTTTTTTTTTTTTTTCTGAAACCTCATTTTAGACATTTAGAAGTATCACGATATGGATATGGATTATTTACTTGCAACATTAGACCTATTACATTTCAAGTAAAACATTCATGGGAAAATGTCACATTTTCTTGAAAAAACCCAAAGTTTATTTAGAAATTAGTTACATAGTGGGTTTTTTCGTTGCATCTCCTACCTATTAATAAAGTTTAAAAAATTAACCTCAGAGATGCGCACGAGAAAATTGAATATGAAACTTTTGTTAGGGCACATAGGATCAGATTTTATCACAACTTAATTGCAGTTAGCATAGAGAACTACAGAATCATGATTAATCTTCTCTTTGACTCTTATGCTGCCTGGCAATCTTACAAATAGCTCCATTTTCCACTTCTTTGTCTAGTAACTTACTACCAGTAATATCGAATTTTCTTTGAGATTCGTATTGATATCTATTTATTTTTTATAATTATGGATATTTTTACGAGTCATCATAGACCTGGATAGGTTCACTCATTGTGTTAATGCCATGGATAAAAAAAGTTTGTACAGCGGACTCTTCTGAATTCCAAAATATCAGCGAATTCATGGTGGGTTAAGTCGGTCTAAATGGCTCTCTCCCCTCCCCTGTATTTGGATGTTGTCTGAATTTACTTTGCCCTTGTGACAAGTATAATTTCACTTGCAGGCTGATTAATGGAACCTGGTTACAGTATCCTGCAGTACGAGAGTTTCACATCGCAACTTCAAAAAATCGTTCGTCGCAGCGGACGACTACAGTCGAGTAACAACCGCCTACAATGTGAAAGGAATTTCATGGACTTCTTCGACCGACACCGTATCTCGTCGTTAATCTCGTTTTAATGCGGAACGCTCCAGCGGCTGTCGGAATCGACTACAAAAAGGGACATACTTCCGACAATTACGACCCGAAGGATATTCAACTCTACTTTGCTGGCGAAGGACTCGTGCTGGGATGATCTATTCATCGCGAACGGAATCGTGTAGCTTAGGATGCAGAGAATAAGTATGAGCGCAAAATAGAACGTTGGAACCCGCCCAGGCAAATTTTCCCCTTGTTTTAACCATTGAAAAAGGCCGTTTCAATTGGCTAAAGGTGGTTGTCTGGAACTGTGTAATGGACGAAAAGTTGTTCGAAAGCTAGTTAAAAGTGAAGTAGTATAACCTCGGTCATGTATCCATATATATAAAGTATCATGTATCCTATATATATAAGTATCATGTATCCTATATATGATCATAAATAAAACAGAGTCGAAATATATCTTTGCGTGTAGCAATAGGAATCTCTTATATAAATGATCATAAATAACAGAATCTAAATATATCTTTGCGTGTACGCAGTAGGAATCTATTTAAAGTGCACATATATAATCATAATTATATGAATCCATATACCAATGTATAAACAAATCAGGTAGCCTATAATCAATCTGTTACCTTTTATCTTCCCAATATCTGCAGTTTATATATGAGTTAGTATATTGATTAATGAATCAGAAATCACGAAGCAATCAGCATAAACATTAATAATTTTATCAATTCATATATGATATTTTTTTATCAGTTAAAATATGATTTTTATCATGTTAATCTTCATTCTATGCAATTATCAGAGTACATTAGTATTTTTCTGTAGCATAAGTATCTTAAAGAGATGAAGTGAAAAACTGTATCATTATATATATCATGTGAATCACTATTATTTACCAATATCATTGTTTTATATTTTATTACTGGAATCAATTCATGTACACAATGAATTTTTATTTACTTATATATATATATATATTCACATAGTGTCTTGTATCACTCCTATAAGTCAGATGCAAGTCAAGTTTGGAGTAATATTCAGTAGCTGGTTTTGGTAGCTGACGAGCTAATGTAAGTGTTTACATATAAAAATATGGAATGTTAGTCCATATATATAAAAGTCTAAAAACTAAAGAGGTCAACCAGATTGCTTGCAGGAATGTGATCAGACTAGAGACGCTAAAGATGACGTATACAATAAGTATGTAGGCTAAGATAACATGCCGTCACCTGTAGTCATTCAATGTTTATAAACATTAGTCCAAGCTCCCTGCTTGAGACAACTACCCCGACCTATTATTCAAACGGCCTACGTGATCTGTAGCGTGTCTCATTCGATTGTGTGTTCGTATGAAACTATGTCATCTGATAGTATGTTCATATGTTCGAACTACTGTCTGTTCCTTCATAACTTGTAACAGTACAGAGATGGTAGACAGCAGAAGAGTTAGCTATCGTCATTAGAAGACCTGTACCTCTTTACCTAAGCTTTATCATGTAGAGGAATAGGATTAGGGCCATCATCATTGGCAGAAGCGATCAAGCTATCGTCATAGAAGACTTGTACGATCATACCTGATCTTCATCATGTAAAACTTCAGAAGAATAATACTATTTTTTTATACCTTGTGTTTCTACAAGACCTCACCGAACCATGAGTTTAACACATCGTCGTAAAGATAATACCGACTTCGTAAGTGATCTACAAAACCCAGACACTCCATTGAAGATGGAAGTGCAATACAACCGACTTAGCGTATAAGATTATCGCAAGTCTAACATTACCTCATAGGGCGCCTTATCATTCTAGGCACAAGCCCTAATATATATATATATATTTATTATATATATATATATATATATATATATATATATATATATATATATATATATATAAATAAAAGTCCACACTTTCTGTAAGCTGGGTATTAAAATCAAAAATCATAAAAAAATTTCTAACCACGTTATTGAGAGTTTCTAGATATATATATATATTATGATATATATTATATATTATATATATATATATATATATATATATATATATTATTTATATATATGATCCAATTCAGGTCAGGGAAAGGCACTATCCATATGCATTTTATTAAAATATATGCCAACGTTTCACAACATAGTTGCATTTTCTAGGCTGCAAACAAACGAACATGGCAATCAATAAACTAATAAAATCCTAATTACATATTATAATTAAATCAAAACATTCAGAATAATTACTAAAACATTTACTTAAAGAATAAGCAAGTGGCTGGTGACCACCTACCCAGAAGAAAGTTAAAAACAAACTACCGTACTCGTCTTATAGAGTTACAACGAGAGAGAGAGAGAGAGAAAAAAAAAGCTCGATAAGACCATCAGGCAATAAACAATTGTGTGGATGACGTTTGGGAGTTTAACGGTGGTACGGTCAATTTGATACTAATGGATTCCAGTATTGTTAAATCGTTTTCTTTTTGTACCTGTCCTATTATAGAAAAATCTTTATTGTCTATAAAAGTTTTACATATTTTTGAATGGTTTCTGATATTAGATTGTTCAGGGCTGGACAATCTGCTCCCAGTTCTGAAGCCGACCCCACTGTGAGCATCAATGCTCACTCACAACAGCCTCTTCGTACATCCGACATAGTTCCCCTGACTACATCTGGGGCACTTGCACAGTGGTTCTCAAATCTCATGCGACATGATTCTTTCTGTATCATCCGGAATCTCAGACTCAATGTAACAGTTGCCAAGTAGTGCTTTTTATTTTATTTCGAATGTCATACACGTCGACAAGTTTGCGAATTCACAACTAATACTATTTTCCCTAAGAATATATAGATATGATCTCTTTCATGCACTGCACTGGTATCATTCGTAGTTTACATCAAATGAACTGAATACATATACTTTTTCACTGGTTAGCTCCTGGCACGGCGACACAAGATTGGTGGGGTTTCCAATGCCAGCGTGCTCGAAGTGTTCATTGCAACTACCTCTACAACATATGACCGTAGATCTAATACCTCAACAGTTATAACAAACTTTTAAAATAAGTTACAAACAGTTTCATTTGGATTTCGAAGTTTTACGTTATTTTCAAATGGTGTGTATGCTGCGGTAATGATTTATAGGTCTAACAAAAAAAATCTAAGACTACTGAGTTGCAATCTAATTTACTAAGGGTTTATTTTTAGAGATTATCCGTTCTTTCCAAAAAAAAAAAAAAAAAAAAAAAAAAAAAAAGTGAGGATTCTTTAAATTATCTCGAGAAGATAGATATCCAAATAAATAGCTCATTACTATTAACGTCGTCTAGGCCTATGCAAAAACAATTGTGACTAACGAAGACTTATTTTCATAAATGTCGTGCCGCTTAATTTTGGTGTGTAATCGGTTCATTGGATAACTTAAAGAGCGAGAATATGCAGATTATTTCATATGCTCTCCCGCCAGAAATGATTAGAATGTGAACGTTAGTGTAATGTATTTTTAGTATGTAAAGAAAATAGCACAGCTAGGCGTAGGAACAATGTCTTGGCATTAACAAAGGTATAACTTGCATGGGAGAAAATCTGCTGTATGGTAGTAAAAAAATTACTTTTTGAAGTGTAAAGTAAAGAAATATAACACAATTAATTCTATTTTTTATGAAAACACAAACATTCCTGTAACAAATATAAAGTAAATGTTTTTAAGAACATTTCCTTTTTCCTAACGCAAGTAAAAAAGAAAAATTTACATGTAGACCTATTTGGATAAATAAATAAATCAAATACGCGAGAACTTTTACAGTAACACGTCATATTTAACTGAAATACATATATTTTCACACCATAATAAGGAAACTATAATACCTAAAGAAATAAGAAATTAATATTTTGTATGAGAGCCTAAATGATCGATTACTCTATTAATCCTGTTAGGTATTGAATCTACTAAATTTTTACATACGTCAGTTCCTCTGAGGGATTCCCACACTGACAAACAGTGGGAAATTAAAACGTGTTTGGTATTTGGAAAACCACCTTCCCTTCCCTTAGTCATGATACCCCATAAATTCTCCATTGGATTTAAGTCGGGAGATTTGGCGGGCCATTCAACACGAACGATTTGTGGGTGACTTTTCAACCAATCCTTAACTAATTTACTGTTATGAACAGACGAGTTGTCCATGGCAATGGAGATGGGCATAAGTTCGGGGAGCAGAGTTCTCACAGTAGATATCAGCTCTTCCTCCAGTATTTCTACATACTGATAGCAATCCAGTATTTCATGAATAGGCAACAGTGCCCCTGGTCCGCAAGACGCCATCCAACCCCAAAGTCCTACTGAAATTCTGCCGCTTCAACGATGTTGTTGAATATGGTTATCTGTATACATGAAAAGGGGAATTTTTTTCTCTCTTTCTCTACACACACACAGACACACACACATATATATACTCTATATATATATATATATATAATATATATATATATATATATATATATATGTTATATATTATATATTATATATATATATATATAAATATATATATTAAATATTTTATATATATTTAATATATTATATATATATATATATATTATAAAGTATATATAATATATAATATATATGACTAAAATAGAACCTACCATGCTTAAAGAAATTGGTATCAAATTAGGCCTACGATGGACGATTTCTAAATTCATAATGGTAATATTATTATAATATTTTTTTTGACAAAATACACTGACCATGATAGACTATTTTCATCCTTGAAAGTAAGAATAGCAGGATTAAAGATCAATTTAACAATTACTAGCCTATGTTGATAGTCCTATATCTCATAACTATGTTAGCTATATATAAATGAAAAAAAGGAAACACTCACATAATCTTGTATTTGGTTAACGCCAGCAATAAAGCCTCCCATGTTGGTCATTGCAGAAGGATTTTTTCATCACAAA
>NC_087214.1:49022869-49024364 GCF_015104395.2 Macrobrachium nipponense
TATCACCTTTTCTGTAACTTTTCTCATTCATCTACCTGAAGATGGAGACAGCAGCCTCTGAAATATAGTATTTCTCTCTATATATTTTGGTGTTTTTATGGGCTCCTTTTATTAGATGGAATTCTGTTATAACAGAACATTTTTACCCGTCATATATATATATATATATATATATATATATATATATATATATATATATATATATATATATGTGTGTGTGTGTGTGTGTGTGTGTGTGTGTATGTGTGTGTGTGTGTGTAAATGCTCCCAATTTCAGTAATGTAGATACCTTGAACTTGAGGTATTTCTCAGAAAATCTGTCGTGAACTTTAACAAACTATTCTAAAAACGAAGTTCCTGCATTTGAAATCTCGTAACATTTCGCAACTATATGCGACCTTTGTTCTGGTTGTCAAGGATTATCAAGTATTGCCATATCTGGTATTTCTGTCGTTTTGATCATCGATGAGAAATTTTGCAATGATTTGTTGTTGTTTCTGTCTTTTTATGTTCATCTCATTGTGTGCCCATATTTATCTTTGTTAATCCACATATACTGGACCTTCACCAATTTTTTTTTTATTTATTTGCTTTAATGATAGCATTGTCATTCCTCTGTCATGGTCTCCACTTTCTGAAGGCCTAAATTAAAGATCCAGTTCTTAGGCATCGATATGGTTTGCACTTTCGTGGAAATTCTTTAATCACATTGAATTTATTTTAAACGAACATTTCTCATGCATGTGTGCGTGTGTATTATTACACCATATACTTAATTTACCCTTAGGAGTTGTCTATAAAAGGGTATAGTCTTCCGTTTATCAGCAATTCACCGTTCGTGACATTGCTACCCCTAATCCTTGCCTTCTGGTGCTCACTTGAGCCTCATTGGACTGATGGGCGATACACTGGGCACTACCCCTGACCTATTAACATGAACCGAGCTCTGTACCACTGGGCCACAGCACCTGCTTTGGATACCTACTTAACTATACTCTGTTTTTTCCACAAGTAAAGCCTTTCACAAAGTTAATTCCAACACATTTTCAACTGAAAAAGGTTTAAATAATTTATTGTATGCGAATTACACCGTTAATATTCGAAATAGGATATTATTATTGTTGAATGTAAGCTGCCTTTTCGGGGTGGCGAACGGAACAGCCAGAC
Organism: Macrobrachium nipponense; assembly: GCF_015104395.2. Classification (NCBI taxonomy): domain Eukaryota; kingdom Metazoa; phylum Arthropoda; class Malacostraca; order Decapoda; family Palaemonidae; genus Macrobrachium; species Macrobrachium nipponense. The sequence continues at coordinate 49,024,037 of NC_087214.1, forward strand.
GGTCAATGCAAAAATAACATTGCCATTGACGGCTGTCGACGGAAAGTCTGTCCATCTACAAACGGACCTAGAATATGAGAAAGGAGTTCTTGAACTTCTTGAACTTTTTAAGAAGTGAAAGTGCTGTAAAGCCTTGAGGGTGATACTTCATGTGATAATCAAATGAGGAATTCATCATTTGCCTATTTCCAGGTACCTTAATGGCATCAAGAACGACAGAACGAAGCATGGATAGCATCTTGAAGCTTCTGATGGTGCCAACATTTGCTAAGACACAGGACTACAAATTATAGAAACTAAAATCCGACGACTTTTAAGTAATATGGGC
>NC_087214.1:49024864-49034864 GCF_015104395.2 Macrobrachium nipponense
TATATATGTGTGTGTGTGTGTCTGTGTGCGTGCGCGCGCGCAAGTGATCTAAAGAAATTTACATATCTCGTCAAAATAGCTTGAATACTCATTATTTATTTTTTTATTGTTTATTTTTCATTCTATTTTACCGATATAATCAACGGTAGTTGAAATGATAACATTTCTAACTTCCTGTTTAGTTACTCGACGTCGAAGACATTTATTTTCTCATCTTCACAATCGTCTTGATTGCCATGATCTTTGAAGCCGTCGACGCCTCCAGAAGCCTCCAATCCCATGGGGCCTTCAATGACTCCAAGTGCTTCCAAAGGCTCCGTGAGGAATCTATTGAAGAATGAAGAATCGTGTTGGAGCCGAAATAACGATTCTTTGGAATTCCCAAAGTTCAGTGGCTTTTTCTGTTTCTAGCATTTTTAACAGGTTGCAAGAAGGGTATATAACAAATAACCATGTTTGCACTTAGTAAAGTTAACTTGTTTGTGAACAACTTATTGGCTCTGATCCGTCCTGGATCAGTGTTATCTTTTGTAAATGGAAATATTATCCAAAACCTTGGATACTTTATTGGTAAAAATGCGATAGGTCTTATTCTGGGAGGCCTTCTTGGACATGTACAGACAAAGTACTTGGAGGAAAGGAAGTCTCACCAAGTTGCTCGAGATGACGTTTTCTATTCAACCGAAATGATATCCCTTCTGAAGGAGGAAAACTCGAGTCTCCTTCGTGAAATTGACGAGGGAAAGAGAAACGAGGAAGCTCTTACCAAGAGGAATGATGAATTAGTCAACGAACTGAAAACGAAAATTGGTGAGAGTATGAGGAAGCATTAATCCGGAGAGGTTGTAGACACTCTAAAGGACCAACTCGCAGATAGAGACAAAGAGTGTGAGCGGAACAGAAACAACTGGAGAAATGAGAAGTCGAGCATCGGACAATGACTTTTATTGTGGTTACCTGGAAGAGAAAGTCAAGGCGCATGAAGCGGAAAGGAAAAAATTGAAACAGGTGACCACACAACTCGAAGAGAAGTTGCGAACCTCTCAGAAAGAATTATCTGCTCTTGCCAAGAATCGTGACCTCGGAAAAAATCATGTTCATGAGGCACAGAAGAAGGTCCGTATTCTGGACGAGAGAGTTCAGCATCTTCAACGTGAAAATGAAAAACTGAAGGAGAAATTAGACGAGAGAGAGCGGGAAGTGGCCTCACTGAGTAATTTAAAAGCAAATAAACAAAAGAATAAAAATAATGCTCTGGTTGCAGAGAACAAGGCCCTCAAAGAAAGGATAGCAAAACGACAAGATCAAAATGAAATCCTCCGGAGCGAAAGAGCCGAAAGGAAATCACTAGAAACTGAGTTGAAGGAAGTAAAAGGAAATCTAAAAGTGGCGGAAGACACCTTGAGTCAGGTTCAAGAGCGACTCAAAGAGGCTGAAGAAAGAAGTGCACAGGTAGAAGTACATCGGCGAAAAGTCCTGGAGGCAGAGGCTGACCGCTGTATTGAGATGGAAGATTTTCAGACAGCAATTGTTTTCCTAGGAATTATAACAAAGGACTATGATAATGTGTTGGATTGTCGTGTAAAGGAGTTGAGATGCCACACAGCTCTAGGAATGGTGGAAGAGGCCCAAAAAATACTGGACAATTTACCTGCCGAGTATCAAGATGACTGTGATGTTCTGGTGGAGTCTGCCCTACTTTGTGCCTTTGATGCTGAGTTAGAGAAAGCTGAAATGATTTTGACTCAGGTTCTAGACCGATGTCCTTACCACGAAAGGGCACTCAAGGGAAAAGAGTTTCTGGAGCAGCGGAAGATATGGTACTCGATTCCATCGATGATAGACGAATGTGAAATCGATGCTGTTTTGGAAACGCTTACACACGCCCAGTCTCTGGAATCCTTTTTCCCGCAGGTACGTGTTGACTTGGCCAGAATGAAAGGGAACGTCTTTTGTAAGCTTGGACGGCTGCAAGAAGCATGTGACTGTTTCCTCGATGTACTGGATAAGGACGAAGATCAAGATGACTGTAGGTTAAGACTGGCATTGTGTCTCTTGCTGCTTGGAAGACACGGTGAAGCTACGGTCCATCTTGAGAAACTAGATGAAGATCAAGAAGATGTGGAAGAATTGATCGCAGCTGCCGAAACCCTGGAAAGAATGGAACTTCATGGCTGCCCCTACGACATCCTAGGCGTTGCAGAGGATGCTGCTTTGAAGGAAATAGAAAGGGCCTACAGGAAGCTGGCCCTCAAGAGCCACCCTGATAAGTTCCAGGGGCCTCAGGCAGAGCGACAACAAGTGAAAGAAATGATGCAAAAGATCAACTACGCTAACGACATCCTACGTGACGCTGACGAAAGAGAGGAATACGACACTCTCAGGGGCTTCGTCAAGGACGTTGCGGATAAGCTGTTCGAAGATCCCAAGTTTCCCGATGAATCCGATGATGAAGAAGAAGATGAGTCAGAACTGTCTGAGGAAGAGGAAGAATGTGATGAAGAGGACGAAGAGGAGGAAGAGGACGAAGAGGAAGAATGTGATGAAGAGGACGAAGAGGAAGAATGTGATGAAGAGGACGAAGAGGATGAAGAGGACGAAGAGGATGAAGAGGACGAAGAGGAAGAATGGGATGAAGAGGACGAAGAGGAAGAATGGGATGAAGAGGACGAAGAGGAAGAATGGGATGAAGAGGACGCAGAAGAAGAATGAAAAGGAGGCAAATGAAAAGGAGGAAAATTAAAGGAAACAAAGAAGAAACAGCAGGAGAAGCAGCCAAAACTGAAGAATTTTGACTGGTTGCGAGTTGATGCTGCTGCGTCGCATTCCGGAGGCGTTACGATCTGTTCGGTCCATACTATGGGGTTGACTTCGGGATGGGTGTTGGTCTGTTGTAACCGGGCTCCCCCACCCGGTTCCACCAAACGGGAGGTCCCCCCACCTCCCAAACACCCATCCTTCAGCCAACCTCATAGACTGGGCCAGATCAAAACGCCCCTTCAAGGACGCGATGGAACAGCACCAACAAACAGTCGGTCGGAATTCACCTGTGCACTTTGCATCTTATTTCATCATTCTTGCAACTCAACAGAGAAAGCTGTTAAATCACAAATAGATAGAAGGGTCTCACGGCCATGAAGGTAGGAGACAGCCATTCTTTCTCTCTCTCTCTCTCTCTCTCTCTCTCTCTCTCTCTCTCTCTTTTCCTCCTTTCTTCATTTCTCTATCTCTTTCTCTCTCTCCTTTTCTCTATGAGATGGAAGAGGAGAAGGAGCTCAGGGCAGGAAGGGAGGCCCCACCCCTCCCTTTCAGTCCTTAGCTTCTTTTCCTCTCTCTCTCTCTCTCTCTCTTTTCTTCTCTCTTCATTTCTCTCTCTCTTTCTCTCTCTCCTTTTCTCTATGACAGATAGGAAGAGGAGAAGGACTCAGGCAGGAAGGGAGGTCTCACCCTCCCTTTCAGTCCTTAGCTTCTTTTCCTTCTCTCTCTCTCTCTCTCTCTCTCTCTCTCTCTCTCTCTTTCCTTCTTTCTTCATTTCTCTGTCTCTTTCTCTTTCTCCTTCTCTCTGTGAAAGATAGGAAGAGGAGAAGGAGCTCAGGGCAGGAAGGGAGGTCCCACCCCTCCCTTTCAGTCCTTAGCTTCTTTTGCTCTCTCTCTCTCTCTCTTTCCTTCTTTCTTTCCTTTCTTTCTCTCTCTCTCTCTCCTCTCTGTGAAAGATAGGAAGAGGAGAAGGAGCTCAGGGCAAGAAGGGAGGTCCCACCCCTTCCCTTTCAGTCCTTAGCTTCGTTTCCTCTCTCTCTCTCTTTCCTTTTTTCCTTTCTCCGTCTCTTTCTCTCTCTCCTTCTCTCTGTGAGAGGTAGGGAGAGGAGAAGGGGCTCAGGGCAGGAAGGGAGGTCCCACCCCTCCCTTTCAGTCCTTAGCTTCTTTTGCTCTCTCTCTCTCTCTCTTTCCTTCTTTCTTCCTTTCTCTGTCTCTTTCTCTCTCTCCTTCTCTCTATGAGAGATAGGAAGAGGAGAAGGAGCTCAGGGCAGGAAGGGAGGTCCCACCCCTCCCTTTCAGTCCTTAGCTTCTTTTGCTCTCTCTCTCTCTCTCTCTCTCTCTCTCCTTTCTTCTTTCTTCCTTTCTCTGTCTCTTTCTCTTTCTCCTTCTCTCTATGAGAGATAGGAAGAGGAGAAGGGGCTCAGGGCAGGAAGGGAGGTCCCACCCCTCCCTTTCAGTCCTTAGCTTCTTTTGCTCTCTCTCTCTCTCTCTTTTCCTTCTTTCTTCCTTTCTCTGTCTCTTTCTCTCTCTCCTTCTCTCTATGAGATAGGAAGAGGAGAAGGAGCTCAGGGCAGAAGGGAGGTCCCACCCTTCCCTTCAGTCCTTAGCTTCTTTTGCTCCTCTCTCTCTCTCTCTTCTTTCTTTCCTTTCTCTGTCTCTTTCTCTCTCTCCTTCTCTCTATGAGAGATAGGAAGAGAGAGGAGCTCAGGGCAGGAAGGGAGGTCCACCCTCCCTTTCAGTCCTTAGCTTCTTTTGCTCTCTCTCTCTCTCTCTCTTTCCTTCTTTCTTCCTTTCTCTGTCTCTTTCTCTTTCTCCTTCTCTCTATGAGAGATAGGAAGAGGAGAAGGGGCTCAGGGCAGGAAGGGAGGTCCCACCCTTCCCTTTCAGTCCTTAGCTTCTTTTGCTCTCTCTCTCTCTCTCTTTCCTTCTTTCTTCCTTTCTCTCTCTTTCTCTCTCTCCTTCTCTCTATGAGAGATGGAAGAGGAGAAGGAGCTCAGGGCAAGAAGGGAGGTCCCACCCTTCCCTTTCAGTCCTTAGCTTCTTTTGCTCTCTCTCTCTCTCTTTCCTTCTTTCTTCCTTTCTCTGTCTCTTTCTCTCTCTCCTTCTCTCTATGAGAGATAGGAAGAGGAGAAGGAGCTCAGGGCAAGAAGGGAGGTCCCACCCTTCCCTTTCAGTCCTTAGCTTCTTTTGCTCTCTCTCTCTCTCTCTTTCCTTCTTTCTTCCTTTCTCTGTCTCTTTCTCTCTCTCCTTCTCTCTATGAGAGATAGGAAGAGGAGAAGGAGCTCAGGGCAGGAAGGGAGGTCCCACCCCTCCCTTTCAGTCCTTAGCTTCTTTTGCTCTCTCTCTCTCTCTCTCTTTCCTTCTTTCTTCCTTTCTCTGTCTCTTTCTCCTTCTCTCTATGAGAGATAGGAAGACGAGAAGGGGCTCAGGGCAGGAGTGGAGGTCCCACCCTTCCCTTTCAGTCCTTAGCTTCTTTTCCTCTCTCTCTCTCTCTTTTCTTCTTTCTTCCTTTCTCTGTCTCTTTCTCTCTCTCCTTCTCTCTGTGAGAGGTAGAAAGAGGAAAAGGGGCTCAGGGCAGGAAGGGAGGTCCCACCCTTCCCTTTAAGTCCTTAGCTTCTTTTCCTCTATATCTCTCTCCTTTTACTTCTTTCTTCCTTTCTATGTCTCTTTCTCTCTCTCCTTCTCTCTGCGAGAGGTAGGAAGAGGAGAAGGGGCTCAGGGCAGGAAGGGAGGTCCCACCCCTCCACTTCAGTCCTTAGCTTCTTTTCCTCTCTCTCTCTCTCTCTCTCTCTCTTTCCTTCTTTCTTCCTTTCTCTGTCTCTTTCTCTCTCTCCTTCTCTCTGTGAAAGATAGGAAGAGGAGAAGGAGCTCAGGGCAAGAAGGGAGGTCCCACCCCTCCCTTTCAGTCCTTAGCTTCTTTTCCTCTCTCTCTCTCTCTCTCTCTCTCTCTCTCTTCCTTCTTTCTTCCTTTCTCTGTCTCTTTCTCTCTCTCCTTCTCTCTATGAGAGATAGGAAGAGGAGAAGGAGCTCAGAGCAGGAAGAGAGGCCCCACCCCTCCCTTTCAGTCCTTAGCTTCTTTTCCTCTCTCTCTCTTCATTTCTCTCTCTCTTTCTCTCTCTACTTCTCTCTATGAGAGATAGGAAGAGGAGAAGGGGCTCAGGGCAGGAAGGGAGGTCCCACCCCTCCCTTTCAGTCCTTAGCTTCTTTTCCTCTCTCTCTCTCTCTCTCTTTTCTTTTCTTCTCTCTTCATTTCTCTCTCTCTTTCTCTCTCTCCTTCTCTCTATGAGACATAGGAAGAGGAGAAGGGGCTCAGGGCAGGAAGGGAGGTCCCACCCCTCCCTTTCAGTCCTTAGCTTCTTTTTTCTCTCTCTCTCTCTTTCCTTCTTTCTTCCTTTCTCTCTCTCTTTCTCTCTCTCCTTCTCTCTATGAGAAGATAGGAGAGGAGAACCCTCAGGGCAGGAAGGGAGGTCCCACCCCTCCCTTTCAGTCCTTAGCTTCTTTTGCTCTCTCTCTCTCTTTCCTTCTTTCTTCCTTTCTCTGTCTCTTTCTCTCTCTCCTTCTCTCTATGAGAGATAGGAAGAGGAGAAGGAGCTCAGGGCAGGAAGGGAGGTCCCACCCCTCCCTTTCAGTCCTTAGCTTCTTTTGCTCTCTCTCTCTCTCTCTTTCCTTCTTTCTTACTTTCTCTGTCTCTTTCTCTCTCCTCCTTCTCTATGAGAGATAGAAGAGGAGAAGGAGCTCAGGGCAAGAAGGGAGGTCCCACCCCTCCCTTTCAGTCCTTAGCTTCTTTTGCTCTCTCTCTCTCTCCCTTTCTTTCCTTTCTTTCTTCCTCTCTGTTTCTCCTTTCTCTCCTTCTCCTTCTATAGAGAGATAGGAAGAGGAGAAGGAGCTCAGGGCAGGAAGGGAGGTCCCACCCCACCCCTTTCTTTCAGTCCTTAGCTTCTTTTTTTGCTCTTTCTCTCTCTCTCTCTCTCTCTCTCTATCTCTCGGCCTCTCTCTCTCTCTCTCTCTCTCTTCTCTTCTTTCTCTCCTTTCTCTGTCCTCTTTCTCTCTTCGTCCTTCTCTAGATGAGAGATAAGGAAGGAGAAGGTGCTCAGGGCAGGAAGGGAGGTCCCACCCCTCCCTTTCAGTCCTTAGCTTCTTTTGCCTCTCTCTCTCTCTCTCCTCATTTCTCTCTCTCTCTCTCTCTCCTTCTTTCTTCCGGTTCTCTGTCTCTCTCTCTTCTCTCTTCTTTCTATGGAAGAGATAGGAGGAAGGGAGGAGGGGCTCAGGGCAGGAAGGGAGGTCCCACCCCTCCCTCAGTCCTTAGCCTTCTTTTCCTCTCTCTCTCTCTTTGCTCTCTTCTTTCTTCCTTTCTCTGTCTCTCTCTCTCTTCCTTCTCTCTGTGAGAGGTAGAAAGAGGGAAAAGGGGCTCAGGGCAGGAAGGGAGGTCCCACCCTTCCTTTCAAGTCCTGCTTCTTTTCCTCTATATCTCTCTCCTTTTACTTCTTTTCTTCCTTTCTAGTGTCTCTCTCTCTCTCTCTCTGCGAGAGGTAGGAAGGAGAAAAGGGGCTCAGGGCAGGAAAGGGAGGTCCCACCACCCCTCCACCCTTCAGTCCTTAGCTTCTTTTCCTCTCTCTCTCTCTCTCTCTTTTTTCCTTTCTTTCTTCCTTTCTCTGTCTCTTTCTCTCTCTCCTTCTCTCTGAAGTAGGAGTTTAGAGGAGGAAGGGGCTCAGTGGGCAGGAAGGGAGGTCCCACCCCACCCCTCCCTTCCCATCTTTAGTTCCTTATTCTCTCTCTCTCTCTCCTTTCTTTCTTCTTTCTTCTCTGTCTCTTTCTCTCTCCCTCTTCTCTCTGTGAAAGATAGGAAAAGGGAGGAGAACGAGCTCAGGGCAAGAAGGGAGGTCCCACCCCTCCCTTTCAGTCCTTAGCTTCTTTTCTCTCTCTCTCTCTCTCCCTCTCTCCTTTCTCTGTCTCTTATCTCTCTCCTTCTCTCTGTGCCAGATACGGAAGAAGGAGAAGGAGGGGCTCAGGGTCAAGAAGGGAGGTCCCACCCCTCCACTTTCAGTCCTTAGCTCAGTCTTATTATTCTTTTCTCTCTCCTCTCTCTCTCTCGCTCTTTCTCTCGTTTCTCTCTCTCTCTCTCCTTCTCTCTGTGAGAGTAGGAAGAGGAGAGGCTCAGGGCAGGAAGGGAGGTCCCCACCCCTCCCTTTCAGTCCTTATCTTCTTTTCTCTCTCTCTCTCTCTCTTTTCTTCTTTCTTCCTTTCTCTGTCTCTTTTCTCTCTCTCCTTCTCTCTGGAAAGAGTGGGAGGAAGGGAGGAAGAGCTCAGGGCGGAAGGGAGGTCCCACCCCTCCCTTTCAGTCCTTAGCTTCTTTTCTCTCTCTCTCTCTCCTTCTTTCCTTCTTTTCTTCTCTATTTCCTCTCTCCTTCTCTCTAGAAAGAGGGAGCTCAGGGCAAGGAAGGGAGGTCCCACCCCTCCCTTTCAGTCCTTAGTTCTTTTGCTCTCTCTCTCTCTTATCTCTCTCTCCTCTTCTTCCTTTCTCTGTCTCTTTCTCTCTCTCCTTCTCTCTGAGAGATAGGAAGAGGAGAAGGTGCTCAGGGCAAGGAAGGGAGGTCCCATCCTTTCAGTTCTTATTTTTGCTCTCTCTCTCTCTCTCTCTCTCTCTCTCTCTTCCTCTTTCTTCCTTTCTCTCTCTCTCTATGAGGAAGGAAGAGGAGAAGGGGTCAGGGCCGGAAGGGGGTCCCACCCCTCCCTTTCAGTCCTTAGCTTCTTTTCCTCTCTCTCTCCTATAGAGGAGAAAGAGGAAAAGGGGCTAGGGCAGGAAGGAGGTCCCACCCTTCTTTCAGTCCAGCCTTTCTGCCTTCTCTCTCTCTCCCTCTCACCTTACTTTTCCTTCTCTCTTCTCTCTCTTTCCTTTCTTCCTTTCTCTGCTCTTTCTCTCTCTCCTTCTCTCTGGGATAGGAAGGGAGAAGGGGCTCGGAAGGGAGGTCCCACTCCCTTTCAGTCTTTAGCCTTTCTGCTCCTCTCCTTCTAACTCTCCCCCCTTTTCATTTCTACTACCTTTCTTTCTCTTTTTCTCTCTCCTTCTCTCTGTCAGGTCCTTAGCTTTTCCTCTCCTCTCTCTTTCCTTTTTTTCCTTTCTTTCTTTCTTTTCTCCTTCTCTCGTGAGATAGGAGAGGAGAGGAAGGGGCTCAGGGCAGAAGGGGGGAGGTCCACCTTCTCTCGTCAGTTCTTAGCTTCTTTTCTCTCTCTCTCTCTCTCTCTCTGTCATTAGTCTCACTTACTTTCACTCTGTCTCTTTCTCTCTCTCCTTCTCTCTGTGAGAGGTAGAAATAGGAGAAGGTGCTCAGGGCTGGAAGGGAGGTCCCACCTCTCCCTTTCATTCCTTAGCTTCTTTATCTCTCTCTCTCTCTCTCTTTTTCCTTCTTTCTTCCTTTCTCTGATTCTTTCTCTCTCTCATTCTCTCTGGGAGAGGTTGGAAGAGAAGAGGGGATTCAGAGCAGGAAGGGAGGTCCCACCCCTCCCTTTCAGTCCTTAGTTTCTTTTCCTCTATCTCTCTCTCTCCCTTTCCTTCTTTTTTCCTTTCTTTGTCTTTTTTTCTGTCTCTTTCTCTCTGTGAGAGGTAGGGAGAGGAGAAGGGGCTCAGGGCAGGAAGGGAGGTCCCACCCCTACCTTTCAGTCCTTAGTTTCTTTTCCTCTCTCTTTCTCTTTCCTTCTTTCTCTCTCTCCTTCTCTCTGAGATGTAGGAAGAGGAGAAGGGGCTCAGGGCAAGAAGGGAGGTCCCACCCCTCCCTTTCAGTTCTTAGCTTCTTTTCCTCTATCTCTCTCTCTCTCTCTTTACTTTTTTCTTCTTTTCTCTGTCTTTTTCTCTCTTTGATACTAATGGATTCCAGTATTGTTAAATCGTTTTCTTTTTGTACCTGTCCTATTATAGAAAAATCTTTATTGTCTATAAAAGTTTTACATATTTTTGAATGGTTTCTGATATTAGATTGTTCAGGGCTGAAAAATCTGCTCCCAGTTCTGAAGCCGACCCCACTGTGAGCATCAATGCTCACTCACAACAGCCTCTTCGTACATCCGACATAGATCCCCTGACTACATCTGGGGCACTTGTACAGTGGTGCTCAAATCTCATGCGACATGATTCTTTCTACATCATCCGGAATCTCAGACTCAATGTAACAGTTGCCAAGTAGTGCTTTTTATTTTATTTCGAATGTCATACACGTCGGCAAGTTTGCGAATTCACAACTAATACTAT
>NC_087214.1:49039864-49042364 GCF_015104395.2 Macrobrachium nipponense
AAATCTGCGTTTATTATAAAAAAAAGCAGTGATCACATTATAAACAAATTGACCTGTCGTGAAGTTAAAGCTATATTTCGTTAACCCTTTTCAAGAGTAGGTAATTCAATGGTTAAATAACGGAAGGAATCATTTCCACAGCTCAGAGAGAAACAACACGTTTCGGATTAACTGAATATTACGATAACGAATTAAAAGTCTCGTTTAATAAACAAAGATTTATAGGTGCCAGAAACATGACTTTAGAAACGGAACATTTTCAGTTTCTTAGATAAAACCTCTCTTAGCATCGACTATGATAGAGCACTTTCAGAGAATCCCATTTCAGAAAATCTGAAGCCCTGATCGTTGAAGGTATAGAGCAGCAAGGAACGAAAGCTGTTAAATCGAGGAGAAATCTAATCGTTATCGACATTCGGTTATGTAATTTCATTAAGTGAATCGTTTAGCGAGACTCAAAGTTATTAAAACGAAAAATTATAAAAAGTAAATGGAGTTGAAGAATCGTTTTTTTTTTTAATACCGTCCCAATTCGAAAAGTGTTTTCAGTACTAAAACTGCCGTTCCAAATGTTGCAACATTCCCTCAGATTTGTAATGGTAGAGTCATTTAAAAAAAAAATAATAAGGTTTCTTTCTGCTTCGTCCCACGTGTTGCACGGGAAACTAATTCGAAATTGCAGATTGTGGGATATATGCTGAAGCATTTGAACGAGTATGCAAAGATGAAACTGGGAGATTTAAAAAAACTTATTGAAAGTATGATATAGTTCTCTGGTGTATATGTATTTTAAGTGTAGACACTTCTTATTCTTTAATGCTTTACTTTGCCAATATTACTTATTTTTGTCTGATGATTATCTTTATTTGTACTACCTTTTATTTAGTCATTATTCTTACTTCTATTTTCATTATTTCTGTACCGCCATCGTCTTCGTTCACCATAAAATTTTACGTCAGTTTCGTTGTTTTGTCAAGTTCTATATTATCCTATTATTCTTTAACCATTGCATTGACTCCACTATTCCATTATGTTCGCTGTCATTATTAAAGCTATTATTCCTGCTGACAGGAAATAGGATCATGGTCGAAAGCTTGGTTGTCGTTTAATTTATAAAAAAGAATTGATAAATCTTAATAATATAAATATAAATATAGATATAATTATAAAATATAAAGTATATCTATCTATCTATCTATCTATCTATATATATATATATATATATATATATATATATATATATAATATATATAAATATATATATATAGCTATATATATTTATATGTTTATATATATATATATATATATATATATATATATATAATATATATATATAGCTATATATATTTATATGTTTTATATATATATGTATGTATATATATGTATATATATATATATATATATATATATATATATATATTATATATATATATATACTATATATATATATAGCTTTAAAAAATCACAGTAGATGCAACGTGACTTCATAAAATAAGCGAATACCACGGGAAATGATAGTCAGGAATCCAAGCGCTTTCGTCTTTATTCAGACATCGTCAAGGAGCTACTAAAGTACAATTGGAGAGGAAGGCCTCAGGTACAAACAAGATCAGGAATACCAGATGGTTAATTATCAAAATGGGTAAAAATTAAAAGGGATAATCCAGGATTATCGGATATCACACGGTCACAAACTTAAACAGATTCTGACCCTAACCGAAATTACAAAGTAATGTTTACAGTCAAAACATGTAAAAACTGAATATATTAATTTTTGTTGCTTATATTTATCTACAACTTTTTTCATTATGAAAGCATCAAGTTTTAAATAAACCAAGACTTAACAAATTTAGAACATTTCTATTATTTGACTTGATAAAACAAGATTCAATGATATTCCTTTTAACTGTGTCATTACATGGACTAAGGCTCTTGCTTGACTCCAGTTAATAGGATGGTCTAAATCTCTCATATGTACAAATAATGCATTCGATATTTGCCCAGTTCTCACAGAATATTGATGTTGCTTAAGACGCTGTGAAAGAGATTTCCCGGTCTGTCCGTAATAGATTTTATCACACTTTTTGCAAGGAAATTTCATATATGCAGCCTGGAAGATCTTTAGGAGAATTTTTGATTACTAAACTCTTGACATTAATATTACTTAGAAAACAACATTTATGTTAAAAAGCTTTAAAATTCTAGGAATATCTAAAAACCTTTCATCATAAGGTATTTTAGAATGTTATGCTTACTAAATTCTTATATATATATATATATAATATATATACTATATATAGTATATAATATATATATATATCATATATAGCTATTCTATATATCATATATATATATATATTATATATATATATATATCTATATATATATAATATCTTATATATATATATCTATATATATATATCTATATATATAGCTATAGCTATATATATAATATATATATATATATATATATATATATATATATATATATATATATATA
>NC_087214.1:49047364-49059864 GCF_015104395.2 Macrobrachium nipponense
GCCGACGTCATCAAAGGACAGAGCCGATCCTTGAAGGGAAACAAAGAGCCAATAGTTTTGGGATTTTTTGGAATTAATTATATTTAGAGCACCAATATGATTTTCAATAATTTTAGTACACTGCTTGGCAAAGTTTTGATTGGTGGTTAAAAAACAAAAGCTTGCGTATATGGTAAGTTTAGGTACGTACATTTAGGGTGTTAAGGGTGCAAGTTTTGTTTTTTATCAAGAACTTTCTTAATAACCTAAAGTACTAGATGGGCAGGGAAACAGTTGTTACGGAAGTAGTGCTTAAGGAAGAGAATTTCAGAATGAAAGAGAGCCAATTAGAAGTTAGAGATAGAGACGATGTACCAAGGTATGCACAGAATTAATTTTAATTAAAAATTAAAACAAAAACTATAAAAATTGGAGCCGAGTCCGGTGAATGTACTTTTCCTAAAAATGGTCGTGTTAAATGATCATTGTCCTTAGTAACTAAAACATCAAGGAAAGCCAACTTACCGTCTTGTTCTTTTTCAATAGTAAAATTAATATTATTATGGAAGTTGTTGGCTAGGTTTAGGAATCTGTCAGCATCATATTCATTTTTCAATAGAACGAATGTCGTCTATATACCTGGCGTAAAATAAGGGACAGAAGGACAAGGGGCACTCCTCCATTACTTGCTCCTCCAGGGAACACATGAAAATGTTGGCAAACAAAGGCGGGGCCGAGGGGAGACCATCGCCATCCCATCGATCTGTTTAAAAAGCTGGTTACTAAAAACAAAGGCCGTTTTGTCTTTGTTAATCCATATGCACTGGAACTTAACCATTTTTTTTTTTTTTTTTTTTTTTTTGCTTTAATGATATATACATTCTTTCCTCTGCCATGGTCTCCACTTTCTGAAGGCCTAAATGAAAGATCCAGTTCATAGGCATCGATATGAGCCGGTCCCATATCTTTCCTTGGTCTGCATTTTCGTGGAAATTCTTTAATCACATCGAATTTCCTTTAACAAACACCTCTCATGAACTAATATATATGGATATATATATTATATATATTATATATATTCTATATACATACACGTGTGTGTGTGTGTATTATTATTATACCATATACTTATTTCCCCTTAGGAGGAGTTGTCTATAGCAGGGTATTGTCTTCCGTTTATCAGCAATTCATCGTTGGTGCTCACTTAAGCCTCATTGGACTGATGGGCGATACACTGGGCACTACCCCTAGACCTATTACGTGAACCGAGCTCTGTACCACTGGGCCACAGCACCTGCTTTGGATACCTACTTAACTATACTCTGTTTTTTTTCCATCTGTCCACCCGCCTGTGGTGCTTGCGCATGTTAACACTGCGTCCCGGGCTTTAAATAGTTATGCGATGTGTAAGTTTTAGGTAAATAAAAGGATATCTGGGTATACATTTTCAACTGAAAAAGGCTTTAATAATTTACTCTATGCGAATTACACCGTTAATATTCGAAATAGGATATTGTTATTATTGTTGAATGTAAGCTGCCTTTTCGGGGTGGCGAACGGAACAGCCATACGGTCAATGCAAAAATAACATTTCCATTGACGGCTGTCGACGGAAAATCTGTCCATCTACAATCGGACCTAGAATATGAAAAAGGAGTTCTTGAACTTCTTGAACGTTTAAAGAAGTGAAAGTGCTGCAAAGCATTGAGGGTGATACTTCATGTGATTATCAAATGAGGAATTCATCATTTGCCATTTCCAGGTACCTTAATGGCATCAAGAACGCCAGAACGAAGCATGAATAGCATCTTGAAGCTTCTGATGGTGCCAAGATTTGCTAAGACACAGGACTACAAATTATAGAAACTAAAATCCGACGACTTTTAAGTAATATGGGCAGTAATAGGCAACTCATGGAAACATAAATGGCGGAAAAACATAATATGTTGCTTTGCTTTGGAGACATTTACATAAAGCTGTATTCTGTGCAAGCACAAGATGGTTCTTCCACATCAGAACTCCTCACTACCTGGCGATAAACAGGAGACCATAAAAGTTTAATGGAAAAGAAGTAGGCGGCAGCTTTGAGGTCCAACAACAAACGGTAAATATGCCAGAGTCCGGACATGGATGACTTCAAAATCGTCCTCTACATATTGGCTAAAAGTCTAGTTTCGAAATAACTTTCGCCCAAGGTGCTTCGTCTTTTCGAAGAAACACTGGATAGTTGAGACAAAAAAATCACTTCATCAAAGAGGAGTTTTGAAGGTAATGACAATAATGCTAAATTTATCAAGATTATTGTGAATAATTACTAGCCCAAATTCCTAATCACAATTCTTTTAAGAAATCGATGCAATGAAAAATATCAAAGTAGGAATAAATTCAATTATCATACCAAAACTGGAAGTAGAATACTGATATGCCATGTGTGGCTAACAGAATGGTGGCAGCAACCTGTACCTTGAATAGTACACCGAAAGAAAGTAGGTAAACGAATGACGAACAAATTTGCGCATATATGGGGGTACACTCCCATCCCCACCCCATACCACTGATTGGTCACGCTTGTCCGATAATAGCTGCAACCAATTCACTTTCATTTTTCCTTTTGTAACAGACACCATGGCATTCAGTAGAACTGAGAATAGTCGCATCAAAAGATTACCATCGATTTGATGTAGCTCTGCCGTGCTTGGCTGGAATTATCTTAACGCATGCAGGTCGGATATTTCAATCTGCCTCGGCCAAATAATACCCCATTGTGAAAGTTACGATGATCCCACTTTACGTCCCCTGAACATCGTATATTTGGGTTCGTGGCATAATCTGAGGTATTTCTAATGAAAATTAATAAATCAAGACGTTCAATTCGTAGGGCAAAGGTCAAGCTTTTCTGCGAGATTTAGCCGGGGATTTTCGATTTGTATATCCAATGTCAATGGTTTGTCTTTAATTACTTAAAGACAAACTTAAATGAAAGCTGTAGTTTGGTATATTTCAAAACTAGAAGCAGTGCTAACGAAAAAAAACTTTAAAGAGCATATTTCATTACAATGAATTATATATATATATATATATATATATATATATATATATATATATATATATATATATATATTATATATATATATATAGAGAGAGAGAGAGAAGAGAGAGAGAGGGGGAGAGAGAGAGATAGAGAGAGAGAGAGAGAGAGAGAGAGACTAATAACAGAAATTTTAAATACTTCTTTATTAAAATGAAATGAAAAGTTAAAAATAATTTTTTGAGACGCCCGGAATTCCTTACAATAAATCATATCTACAAAAATACAAGCGTGGTCCCCAAACATAGAAGGAAAATTCTCACCGGAAATTACTTTTTTATTCCCTGTTGCATTTCCTTCCTTGTTTTGGCACCTTGCGTTTTATTTTTGTAGACATGATTCATTGTAAGAAAAATCTGTGTGCGCCTCAGAAAAATTATTTTACTTTTTTCGTGCATTTTAATAGAAGCGAGTTTAAAATTTAGTTATTTCTACTTTATTTTATACTTTTTAGTCTTGACAGAAATTATAAACGATTTATTATTGTAGCTAACGAAATTGAACATGACATTATCGATCCTCTCGAGACAAAGGAGGTTTGAAAAATGCGTTATTCAATTCATTCAAATCCTGAGATACTGGTAGAGGTCACTATAAGGTCACTAGAGGTCACTGCTGATCTACTGATCATGCAAGGTTGTATTGTTTATCACCTGAAGTCCATCGGACGAAGGGAACAGGTCGAAAATTGAATTGCAAGATTTGACCCAGACAAACAAACAAACAGACAAAAAAGCAAGCCATATGAAAACGTATAATAATAAAAATAACTAGAGTTATTTCCGACTCCTGCGAAGACATTGGTTCTCAAAGAAAATTTCTCCTCCTTCGACAAAAAATAGCCGTTTGACAATTTGTCCACCTCTCCAAAGGAAAAGCTCCTCCTCCTCCTCCTCCTCCTGGCACTCCCTCTGTGGTCTTGACAAATCTCGGGGAAAGAATGAGATGGAGAGATTTCGGCTAAGCAGAGTTTCTCTTCCGACATCCATCTAGAGGCGGAGAGGGAGGCGTCTCTGGAAAGTTGGACGTCTCTTTCTTTGCTTTCCTTTTTCGAAAGCTGAGTTTGTTCCGACGTCTGACTGTGTCTTTGTTTATCTGGTATTACAAATAATTAGGGACGATTTGGACAAATTCTGACATTCACCTGGAAATTTAAGATTGAAATACATCATTGTTTCACGGAATCTAGAAGCTCAGCAGAGGAAAGTTTCAAACCTGCGACGTTAAATAAAGTGAAGCTTTGAGTTTTAGTGCCCTCTAACGGATCTCTGGGGAACTGCAATCATAAATCTATGCGTATAATCTACAAAAAAATGTGAAATGTAACATTACCATGATTCTCGATTTCCGGTATTAAGAAGTGTAAGGAATTTGTTGTTATTTACTACGGACATTTTTTTCTTACTTTATACTTCCGTGATAAAAACCTTTCATTACAAAATTCTCTTCACCACTTACACTATGTTCTCGTTCAATATTTCTTAATCTCAAAACTTCTTATTGTACATAATCATTATCTTTTTAGTCAGAATGCAATAATACAGCAATGGAAAATATTAACAAGTTCACTTTTCAAGCACACTGACTACACAAGATTTCTAGGTTTTTAAATGAAGTTATGATCTTTCTGAAATTGATAATTATCGCAGCAGCAGCTACTTTTAATTTTCTGTAAAAGGAAACTATTGATGTGGCTGTTTGTCTGTCTGTCTCTGTCCGCCCTTTTCTGTCCGACCTCAGATCGTAAAAACTACTCAGGCTAAAGGGCTGCAAATTGCTATGTTGATCATCCACCCTCCAATCATCAAACATACCAAATTGCTGCCCTCTAGTATCAGTCTTTTTATTTTTTTTATTTAAGGTTAAAGTTAGCCATGTTAGCCATGTTCATGTGTCTGGCACCGCTATAAGAGTAGGCCACCACCAGGCTGAAAGTTTTATGGGTTGCGGCTCATACAAAATTATACGCTGTACGTAAAACTCGACTCTTCCATGAATTTTTTCCTTGTTGTTATTGTTAATGATGGAAAACATAATATAAAACTTTAACACATGCGTGACCAAGTAAAAGTTATTTCCTCCCTCATACTGAAGTATTTTAAATTACATAATATGAAACATCAGTTTTAACATTCTAATCTTCATTGACTTAAAAAGGAATCAATGTTCCATGTCTGATAATATGTTATCTATATTTACAGAATATTCGATAGTACAAGCCGAATTACCTAAATGACTTTATGATATGATATGAGTCCAGTTTCCATCTCACTTACCAGGAAAGGCTATAAGTGATTTATAGTTAAAGACAGATGATGTGATTTTCAAGACATTGAAAAGAGGGACTTGGACCAGTTGAACAGCAATATAAGCAGATTCAGAAAATAAAAAAGTAAAAACATTTCCCAAAGTATCTTCGGCGCAATCGAGTTTTCAGTATAGCTTATAATGCTGTATGAAACTCTCAGTCACGCCCCATGAAACTATCAGCCGCGACTAATGAAACATTCAGCCATGGCCTGGTGGTGGCGTGTGTTACTGTCACCTATAGTGGTGCCAGATGCAAGATCATACCTAACTTTAACTATGAATAAAATAAAAGCTACTTAGGCTAAATAGAGGGTTGCAATTTGGTATATCTGATGATCTGAGGGCGGATGATCAACGTACCAATTTGCAGCCCGCTAGCCACAGTAGTTTTTCAGATCTGAGGGTGAACACGAAAAGTGCGGACGGACAGACAAAGTCAGCATAATAGTTTTCTTTGACAGACAACTAAAAGCTGAGGTTTCAAAGCATCAAAACGAAAAATAAATATGACCACGACCATTAACGCAAAACCATTCCTATTGTGCATTGGTTGCATTCGGCCCAAAAAAGATTAGTATTTCCGTCAAAGTAATACTGTTGTGATGTAACATATCTATTTTGAAATACTGCAAATTAGGCCAACAAAGTTAACTTTGTTGGCCTAATTCACAGCATATACAAATATTTAATAATTGAGATGGCATTCCTGAATGTTACATTTTGAGATGTTTTACGCTCCCACACAAAATTCTAGAGAAATCACGATCTTCATAATATCTTTCATTAATAATCCTATAGAGCATATCTGTCTTCCATCAGACTATCCGGTCAAACAATCTTTTTCAAATTTCGTAGCATCAGCATCAGGCTATTCATCAACGAAACTATTAAACCTGTTTCATTTTAGACTTGTCCTCATTTTACGATGTCAGCTTCCTCTCCTCCGATCAACTTTTCTCTCTCAATTGCGCAGTTCGTCTTCTTTTATCGCTTTTCAAACGACATGAATGGAAAACTATAGCAGTTTGTAGGGACAAATCTCTTGTTGTTGGTTTCGAAAAACATTCCATCAGGTCCATTTATATATCATGTCTATGTCAACATTAATTTTTTTCTCCTATCAGAGGATGTCTTCGGAGATGAAAGAACGCCACAGGTCAATAAAAGAAATCTATCATTTTAGAATTCTTTGACTGAAAAGCCAAAACGGGGCATCTTGAATATCAATATTTGTGAAAAGAACTTTATATGATGGGACTCGTTTATCAATTAGGATGCATTACCACAAAACAAAAGGCCCACAACCCTTCACTAACTGCTAATTAGCCTTAGAACAGATCATGACTGTACCCCAAACCGTCGTTCAGAAACACAGAACAGGTCGTACCGTTATTGCCCCTATATTAGTAGACCACGGAAAAGGAAAGGCCCTGATGCGTGTACAGTTATTCTTGGTGGCCTCAAGAAAGAGCCCCTGATCTCCCCTTTAGGGGGCTTTTTCCTCGCAAGGGTTTTACAATCCTGAACTAGGCAATCCTCTTCCTTGAAACATGTAACATCGGAATCTCAAGTCTATGGCATTTCCGTGTCAGCAGTGACAGGCAGCACCGCACACTACACCTGATTTCAGTCAGGTGGTAATAACTGCCCTTTTATGTATATATACATAGTATATATAACTAGTTATATATATTATATATATATATATATATATATTATATATATATATATATATATATATATATATATACATACATATTTATGAATACAAATTATTATAATCACTTAGCACGTGATTCATTTATCACATATCCACAGATGAAAAATAAGAGGTGGGGTGTAAGTCCTGACCGGTTTCGACTTTATTTCCAAGCCATTGACGAAAGACTGATACATAATATTAGAAGTCACAAATATATATACTACGAAAACAACACTGACGAACATACACACAACCGTTTGAGAGTGCAGATCCACCTTCAGGCAGGTGTCAAGGTAGGAGTGGCTTTCAAAACTCATTTGACTTAAACTCACAATATATTCTTCAGGGACACTACCTATAAACTCACCCACCGTAGGACAACAAATCCACACCTGACAGGTGTTAGGGAGGCGGGCTCATTAGCACTACTGCCCCTTTACTGTGTTTACAGATATAATAATCCTATTTCCATACATATCTACTGCCTACCTTAAAATTTAAACAATTTACAAATTTCTTTTGATATTAAAAGATCAGTTTATACATTCCCCGACTGAAGTTCATATTATGGTTGTAACTTTCTTTTATAAAGCTAGATTCAATGATATTCCTTTCGATTACATTATTAGAATACACAATCCTTTTATCCCCTTTCCAGTTAATAGCACGATTGTTCTCACTAGCATGTACAAAAATACCAATAAACCTGGTTTGACTCATAAATACTTAATCAATTAACTTAATCCATACATTGAAAATCCTTTCATGCAGGTCTTTTTCCAACTTATCTATGTTACAATTCACCTATTCTGTAACTGGTGCAGTAACTACTGCAGTAGTGGACAATGCCCCCCAAGAAGAGATAATCGATTGGTCGCCGAACTTCTGATGCCCGTTGTATGTCACGGACACGTTTTTAGGTAGGCTATGTACATACACGTCCGTGCACCCATAATCTAAATATTAATACTTTCTGGTAGAAAGTATTAATATTTAGATTATGGCTATTACATCATGTACAGTTCATATTACGATGATCTTTCTGGGAAATTGTAACATCACAAATCCAATATTATTTTCATGTTTACAGGATACTGCAAATGAAACTGGAGCACGCCATTCCGCTGACAGATCAGCCCACATAAGAGCCAGGCAGGCAGAAATTTCTGAAGAAACAGAAGCCTGCTGTTCAGCTGACAGATCAGCCCACACAAGTGCAAAGCAGGCTGAAACGGCTGAATAAACTGAAGCATGTCTTTCCATTGTCAGAATAGCCCAAACAAGAGCCAGGCAGGTCACGTTGGCGATCCAGAGATGCAGAAACATCTCCAGATAAATGCTTACAACAAGGACGGGATAGGACTGACGAGCCACATCTCATAAAACTCGAAATGTCATGAGGCACCAAGCTGCCTTAAGATACAATCCAAATAAAGATTATGGAAATGATCCAAATGTATACTTATTGGTTCAATAGACAATAACTGCACATCCTGCAGGGCAAAGTGGCCTGGGGAAACTCCTAGAATAGGTTGCATTGGAGGCTTGGTGAGACTGGAACTATTGCCTGATCCTCCGCAGCTTCACATCAACTGCTCACAGGAAACTCGGCCAAGGATAACGAGTTGTGTCAAAGAATGTGGAAGTATAACAATTGATTTATGATGACTTCCTTTGGGTTTGTTAAGAGCTTTATTAAGGAGATGTGTGAAGGAGCATTCTCTGCCACATTCGGGATACAAGAGCAGTGTTATCAGTGTTATCACCATTTCCGTAGGTTACTGCCAATGCCAAACAATGACGCCATCGAAGAGCCCCAGTGTGTAGATATATTTTTTATGGGTGGTGGAAATGAGTTAGTAAAGCAACGTTGTCGCCATAATTGGCTTGAACAAAAAAGTGAACGACATAATTCTAGATTTGGAAGCTATGCTCCATGCATGTTGGTTTAATGCTCCAACAAGTAGCCAACTTTTTATAACCTTAACTTGGAGCACCAAATGAAAAGACATTGTTGATAACCTTTTTGAAGGACAGCAAGCAACTGATAGACATGATATTGTTGCCTGTGTATTTCATCAAAAAGTAAACAAACTGTTGTGGTTGGTGAAGGATGGAAGGGTCTTTGGTGAATTGAATGCCTGGATGTATACCATCGACTGACAGAAGCGAGGCCTCCCTAACGTCCATATGCTCACCTGGCGTAAAGAGGCGATGAAAGCCTGAATATTTAGACCAGATTATATGTGCAGAGTTACCCGATCCGAAGAAGACAGGGAACTATACAACATCGTCGGACTCAGATGGTACACGCCTCTGTGGCCACCTCAACGATAAGTATCCTTGCATGGTGAATGGAAAGTGTACCAAGTGCACTGTGATACACAGACAGGTCAGGATGAATATCCCAGTATAGATGTCGGAAGCCCGAGAAAGGAGGAGACACCACAATTATCAAAAAGCGCAGAAAAGATCAAGAAGGACGAGTACCAAGCTCTTTTGCGTGTGTTGCTTATGCACATATCGACAGGGCACAAACGCTTTGTCAATTAACCATCTTGTATTCTTGTTCTTTTTGTTTACTTTGTAACCTTCTTTTCAAACTGTCTCATTTGGGACCCGTCGATGCGTGAATAAACAACATGTGAAGGTGCTTGGCACTGTACTTCTGCCTGTCATTTTCCTGTTGCATTCGTTTATATATGTATATGTATGTATTATATATATATATATTATATATATATATATATATATATATATATATATATATATATATATATATATATATATCGAGCTACAATGTCCTTTAATATCTAATTTGCTCTACCTCGGAATTGATATATTTTCATATATGCTTAACAGAAGGGAAATTTTTCTCGATAATAGACTTGCCTGGATCGGGCGCGAACCCAGGATCCTTTCAAATCCAGGAACGTCAGTGAAGCTTTTACCTACTACACTACCGCGGTAGTGTAGTAGTAATAAAAGCTTCACTGACGTTCCTGGATTTGAAAGGATCCTGGGTTCGCGCCCCGATCCAGGCAAGTCTATTATCGAGAAAAAATTCCCCTTCGGTTAAGCATATATGAAAATATATTAATTCCGAGGTAGAGCGAATTAGATATTAAAGGACATTGTAGCTCGATATATGTATATGAATCACGGAAAAAGTGATATGACTTATATATATAATATATATATATATAATATATATATATATATATATATATATATATATATAATATATATATATATATATATATATATATATATATATATATATATATATATGTGTGTGTGTGTGTGTGTGTGTGTGTAGGGCTGACAGCCAGAAGTGGTTATGTTCAGAAATGAGGTTTTGAGTAAATCGCTTATTATAAGACTTTGCATAGTCATAATAAAATACCAAAATTGGAGCTACATCTAAATTTTTTTCTGAAAAGCGTTAATGATATAAATGTCTATGAGACACAAATATGAATTCTTTGCAATGAATAGTATTGTCAAAAAACTGCATAATTGGAGCTAAGCAGTTCTGGACGCATAATATTCTGCTATAATTTACAAGCAAATGCAGTTAAACAGTTTTATAGAAAAATGCTTTTATGCAATACATCCAAAGGCTACACGAGGGAAATATTAATGCCATACAAAAATAATGTTTTACAACGACAAATCCAGAGTTTCTGTAAATTCTGAAAAGTTATTTTCATTAATTAATATTCCTCATCATCTCCCGAGTCTCCAACTGAGGATTCTGGAACTTGATCCTTCACGTTGTTTGATGTCGGGGGCCTTTATACCAGGGGTGTACTTCTTCTGGAATCACAAACTTGTTGCAGTATTGGCCACTGCATGTCTCAGAAAATAGATACC
This sequence comes from Macrobrachium nipponense, assembly GCF_015104395.2. Taxonomy (NCBI): domain Eukaryota; kingdom Metazoa; phylum Arthropoda; class Malacostraca; order Decapoda; family Palaemonidae; genus Macrobrachium; species Macrobrachium nipponense. The sequence goes on from NC_087214.1 coordinate 49,058,320, forward strand.
TCAGTCACATTTGGAGGCAATTGACACATCCAATCATACAAGCATGTTCCGATCTCGTTGCTACCCCTACCACCTTCCACCTCTGATCAACAATAACAAAATGCATCATTCAATGTTGTTGCATTAGACAAAGATTTTAGCAGTTAATTTCCTATTGCAGTACATGAATGAAACTGAACTGCTTGGAATTTAAGGAACACTGCATATCAAATGTAGCAGCAAGAACATAATATGCATTTTCATTGGTTGTTCCTTCCTGATCTTCAGCTTTGGGCCTCTGAGTTGCTGCTTCTTTTCGCCAAAGATGCTCAGCAAATTCTTCCTGAAATTTTCGTTTTCCTTCTCCTATGAGCTGTTTATTATTGGTACACTTGGCACACTGTTCTATTTTTCTATGAAAAAAAAGAAAGGTTATACTCATCCCAAAATATTCCACGATAAGTTTTATCATGTAAATGGTGCTTTTGCACGGGATGGGATGTTTCACATTCTTCTTTATAAAGTGTGTACATTTTACTTATGGATAAATACTGACCCAAGTATCTACGACGAATTGTAGCTTAAAAACTTATTACAAAATCACTACATAATCATGTTCAACAAAACTGACTAAAAGGGACATAGCAGCTGTGGTAGGAAAATGTGACAATCCTTTCCCAACCAGAACTGGTTAAATAGACATATCCAGTTCTGCTTCGAAATAAACTTTAGAGTAATGGACATAAGCGGTTAATTACCTTGTTAAATGATCACTTGTGGGAAGATTTAGACATAAAAGACTTCTGGTAGACATAGCCCATGGGACAAGAATCATTTTGGTGGACTTAACTCAATTTTGCCAAAAATGGACATAACCACTTCGGGTTATCAGCCCTCGAATTATATATATATATATATATATATATAATATATATATATATATATATATATATATATCTATGTGCTATGTATGTATGTATATGTAAACATATTAACCTTTTGATCATACAACTTATTCTACTGGATTAGAGGGCAACTGAATGCACTACCCTTCCAGTTTTTAACAATTAATGCTGTGGTGAGGCTGCTGATCATATACCCTACCCTTATCTGTTCAAGGGGTTGCTTGACGATGATGCGTGACTTTAACTAGTGGTTATCCGCTCAAGTGGTGACTTGAAATGACCAATAGTCAAGTTACTCGTGCGACACATCTTCCTCTCTGTGTTTTTTCCTGCATGACGTTCCAGTAAACGTAATCTCCCCAGAACATAAAATAACAACAAAAGAAGTATTAATGGACGATTCATGTATGACTTGATAATATAATCAGTAAATGGCCTTATGGAGCCCCGAAAACATTCAGATGTCGCTGGTGCAGTGAAAAGAGGCACGTGGGAGAAAGTGTTTGGTCCTCGTCAGCATTATGGGATCTTTTCCAGGCACTTTTTGGGTTCCAAGGCTTTTCCCAGAGGCTCTGACCTTCCATCATGCTGGACGATTCGCCCTAGAGCAGAACCATAGTTCTCACAATGACCCCGTAATAGGAAAACTAAATATGACTAA
>NC_087214.1:49067888-49105388 GCF_015104395.2 Macrobrachium nipponense
CAACAATGCAAGCCGGCAAAACAGTTGAAATATCATGTCTATACCCACTTTAAAGGAATATAAATGATATTAGGTAAATAGCGTTTTTAAAGATTCGCATGTCCCAAGTTTTGAGAAGTGGGTGATAAACGGTTGCCCGTTTGCCATACCAAATATTTGTTGATAAAATTCACCATTGAATATAAACTTACAATCACAAATGCACAACCTAGTGAGTGAACTTACAAGTATAGGTAATTCATGGGCTGGGTTATTCGTGAAACTAAGATACTCTATAGGGACTTTAGTAAAAAAGAGAACATACATCAAAACTAACGAAATCTCTCAGTGGGGCAAAAAGTAATTTTGTTTAAATGTATCGACTAAATCTAGAGAATTATATATATGTTACCCGAGATAGTTCCAAGGAACGAGGACAAGAGCTTAGGGTTATATTTCGAAGTGAAGCGTATGTATGGTAGCCTGTCAGCGAGATGATTAATTGTCATTAAGTTATTTAGGCATTATACAGAGGCACGGGACTCCATCGAGGGGAGATTGGAATGTTTATTCCGACAATGCACTCGTGTGTTTTGGAAAGGTTTTTGATGTGTCAAAGAGGCTGATCAGGGCGCATATTTCAGGTGAATGGACTGCGTCCGCTACCAAAAGTGAAACCGTTCGAGTCGGAAGTGGCGAGCACGGACGACGTGGAAGTTGACCAGGGTGACTCTAGACAGGTCACACAGTCTGTTGTGGGGCACAAGGGAGTGTGGAACAAAGGGTCAACGAGAGAAGGGAGTTTTCGTGTGTGTGTGGGCGTGAGGACCCGTGGCTAATCAGTATATAACAGGCCACACAGGCTAGAGTAGATTTCATTCATTCAGAAACACAGGCCAGTGGATGTTTGTGATACAGGTGGCCATGGGAGAAAAGCCGCACAAAGGGTTCCAGTAAAGGTGAGAGAGTAATTTTTGTGGGAGTCGATAAGGCATTGATTCTTAGTGATAGTGAAAGACTGGGAGAAACGAGTGCTCCTACGTTTTTGGGTCTTGTTTAGGATCAGTGCATATTTTGTTCCCCATGTATACAGGAATGCTTTCACTGACTTCTGTGTATTTCCCTTTTTTATGCTCATCTGTACAATATTACTTTTTGTTTTTTTTCCTTTTACATACTGAATGATATAAATTCTCTTTACCTTAAATGGATTGATTTCGCCATTGCGGAAAGTGGAATTTCTTGACAATTATACATGACTTTTTAAACATTTTAAGGTGAAAAAAATGAGGGAAAAGTAGTTTGTGAGACAGAGATTAACTAATTTGTTAAGTTAGGTGTCATATTTGGGAGTATGGTGTGGTGACATTTATTGGGTGAGATGAGCTTTTAAGAATTTGCTTTGGGGAAATATTTGCTAGAACTGGGGGGGGGGGGGGGGGGGGGGGGGAGTACACTTCATGTTTGTTTTTTTTTTTTTAATTTTTATTCTTCAGTTCATTTTCTTTTTTTTTGGGGGGGGGTGGGGGGGGGGCGGGCGGGAATAAAGGTTGTATTCTTTATATTATGAGTTTAGCTTCTAGACTTTAGCTTTGATGATGCAGCTAATGATAGCAGAGATGCCGGTTGGTGGATTTACCCCAAGTTAGTGATAGATGTCAGTTTTTTTCTTTTTTTTGAAGGAGGGGCTTACTTGAACCATTTCTTTCAGAGAAAAGCTTAAAAAAATCTATATATGCATATATATGTATATGTTGGTACACACACGCGCGCAGCACACGCACACACACACACACACACACACACCTATATATATATATATATATATATATATATATATAGATATATATATAAATAAATAAATAATAACAATAATAATAATAATAATAATAATAATAATAATAATCAATAATAATAATAATAATAATAATAATAATAATAATATAATAATAATAATAATAATAATAATAATATCCTTTTATTTCGGTTCAGAGCCATATACAAGGAAATATACAAAATACACTGTAACATACACAATCTAGAAATATGAGTCAAACATGATAGGAAAAATGAGTAATCGGCACTTATCCACAAAAAAATAGCTGAGGTAGCATAAAAGATAGTAATCATAATACTGGTAATAGTAATAATATTGGGTGAGAAAAAAAATGCAATGAGAGTATAGTTAGTGCACAGATTATATAAACTTAAATTTCAACTAGAGACCTTAGGTGGTTACAGTAGTCAGGTCCAGAGGCTAAATACATAAATTGAATGTAGAAAAAAAAAACTTTAACTTGATAGTAATCACAGAAATAATGAAAAATAAAATATCAGCAATAAATATAATATGACAAAAATCTGCAGATGACATCTTTGCTATACAGAGATTAAGTCCTTTAGGAGGCAAAGGCCTCATTTTCCATCTTTCCCCACAATTTAGATCTTCTTCTTGCTTCACTCCTTAGGATGCTTTGTATGAGCGAGTTGCCGCTTTGTTTCTCACTCGGGTCACCAGGCTGGACATTGTTGCCCTTACAATGATTTTTAAATTGTCCAGGTGGTTTTCTAAGAACATCTGTGTGGCGGAGTGGTAGCGTGGAGTGTTTTGTGAGGCGTCTCAGAATGTCATTGTGCACAACGTGATACTCTCATGGTCTCTCGGGGTATATTCGTACAGAGGGTGGGAACACCCAATAGATACTGTAGCAGTACGAGCGGAAGAGCAGCAGTTTCACGTCTCGGTGACAGAAGGCAAACCTCCTTGCATCATGTTTGCCCATTGCACATAGTTTTACCGGACGGGGGCCTCTGTTCAATGTCTGGCCGTATCTTTTAGGTCGTCAGTAATTAATGTGACCAAATACGGAAACTTCGCGCACAAATTCTAGCCGATGGTTTCCGAGAAAATTTGTGGTTCTGCAATATGCTTAAGCGATCTCGGGAGCAGTGACTGCACTGGGTCTTGGTTTCGTTGTAGATTATATCAAATTCCTCTGCATATTGGCGGCAGTGTCGATGATTCGTTGGAGGCCATGCACTGATGGGGAAATCAGAACCATATCGTCGGCGTAACAGAGGTTGTTTATAGTTGTTTCATTGACAGGTGCATCCGATTGGAGTGAGTTTCATTTGACATTCAAGGCATCTGTGTACGTATTAAACAGGTATGGAGAGAGAATGCCCCCTTGCCGACGCCCGTTTGGGGAGCCGAAGGTGTACGATAATACGTTGCCCCCATTTGACACAGAAATTGCTGTGTGGAACGAACCAGCAATGTAAAAAATGCCAATTAGATACGGGGGTGTGCCCTTTTATGTGCAGCTTCAGAATAGGCTTCAGGTGGTAGTTTTTTTTTTACTCGGTCAAATGCTTTTCTCACATCTATGAAACACAGGAAAACAGGAGATGCTGATGATAGGTATAGTTTCGAAAAGCAATTCTTTCAGTATGTAGATGCAGGTGTCGGTTGAGTGGGTTTGCTTTAAACCCGAACTGGTTTGGTCAGTGGTGTGTAGAAAAGGGGAGAAGTCTCACAAGAAGAACCGACTCAAGTATCTTCGATGCGATCGTTGTGATTGCAATTGGCCGGTAGTTGCCATCCAGGGGCTGCATCCTTTAGCTTGTTTTTTTTGATTCATGGTATCAAGTGAACTAAGAGGAGGGTGTCTGGAAGAAACTGTGAATTATGCACGCATTGAATAAGCAGCTAGCAGAATGTAAATTATCGATGGCAGAATTTGAAAACCTCTGCGGGGAGACCATCACAGCCGGGCGATTTATTATTAGGTATACTGTTTATGGCATCGCTGATGTTACCTGGTAATAGGCGGTCTGCAAAATGAAATTGAATGTTGTCATCAAGGAGGTATCTACTCGCTTCGGGAATCTTGACATTTATGCAATTCAGGATATTGTTTGAAGATCACCCCACATCCTTGCGATAGCCTCGTCTCCGACCTGCTTGCCTCCCCTACTCTCTGTGATAGCTTTTTAGTTTTGGGGATTTAAGGACGGATTATCTTCCAAAGACGGAGGGGTAAATCACCAGATTTCTACGTTTCTAGACATTGCATCGGCTCTTAGTTGTTTTTTCATTTAACCTGCAGTTGCTTAAGAGCAAGTTTGAATTGCGCTCTTCGCCTGCCTCATTAGTATGCAGTGTCTCCCTTCCCTCAGGCTGCCATTTTGCCTCCACAGTAAAAACATTTCTCGAGAGTATGTATAGCAGAACCTTAACCAAGTCATTCCAACCATGATATTACGAGAATTAGCCTTGACGATCTATAGGCAGTCCTGCCGAAGCAAGCACAGTAGATTATGTTCGAATAGAAATTCTTCAAATCCCTCTTGTGGTGGTCATTTCTACATTTTGTGTTGGTACACAGTAAGGCGTCAGCTGGTTGAATTATTGACCGCAACCTGTTTCCGTGGGTCGCCCTAAAGTATCTGGTTTTCTTGGTTGGTTTTTAAACTCCCAGTTAAACCGCTGGTGGCGTCAGTTAGTGGGGTTCACGGAGGAAGGGAGGATGGGGTACTGAATGACACCTGTAATAGGATGTGATCGTAGCCCGTTTGCAAGATCGTAGCGAAAATTGCAGGTCATAATAGAACCATGAAGTTGGTGGGATGATTTGATGCAGTGGTCCAGCCGAGAGGTTGTAATTGCGTCCGCTCTATTATGTACAATGATGGAGGAGGGAGGTGAGGAGGGCATTACAATCGCTAATTTGGTTGAGAGCATGATTTTGACAGAAGCCAGTAATTTCATTATAAAATTTTGTTTTTGTGGGGTGAGAATTAAGGTCCCCTATTATACAAATATGATCAGGCACCGAGGAATCTTGAATAATACTGTGTACTCCTCTAGGATCATGCAGTAATGATAAAAATTATTGTTATTTTCCCCATGGCATATAAAACATTAATTATTAGGATTTTAGAGTTCCCTACTGTCACTTGAAGAGCCCAGCAATCTGTCTCCTGTAGGTCATCACCTTATCATATTGTCTAACGATTTGTGCCACAGGAAAGAAAGTCCCCCTTTTGGGGCGACCGGCTATGATTTGATCTGTAACTTGCATCGATGAAGTCGAGAAGGTTTCTGAAGTCTTCATGAATTGAATCGCAGATGGCAAGGTCATGAGGGCCAGAGGAGCATTTCTTGCAATGCAATGATGCCGTTGAAATTTTTGCAGAGCATGTTTTAGGAGAGGAATGTTCCCTTGAGGACCCAAAAATATTCCAAGAGATTATGTTTAATGTATCCATGGCTACTCACGAAGATGGGAGATGAATGCGCTGATCATTTGGGTGGATGGGGGGTTATCCAGGGGGAGTGGCAGTCACTCGCCGTGGCGGGTTGGTCTGGCACTTGCGGTGAAATGACCCCTGGTTGGAGTGACAGTAAGTTCCCCTGGGGGTGGTTGGTCCGCCCGGATTACGTTATATCTTGAAAACTAATATATTATGACCGAAATTCTCGCCTTTAAGAACGTCGAGGAGTTTTGAAATAGGCAGAATAATCCTGTAAGGCCACTTTATGTTTACTTCTGCATGGGAGTTCGTGAGAGATAGTGGGTCAGAGCCAGTGAGAAACGTAACATCTCTTCTCAGGTGTCGGGCGAGGTGAAACTCGAATGTTGGGCTCCGGTCCAGCGGGGCCAAACGAGAGTTCTTCTCTTCTTTCTGCTTGTTTGTATCTGCCAGCCGCCACACCCCCTCAGATCACTCTCATCTGCATCTACGTGGGGGGTTGGGGGAGAGATAGGGTGGGGTTAGGATCACAAAGGGCTGGTAATCATCACCGGAGGTCTATCTTCCCACCGGAGGCACTGGGGAGGGAGGGGAGGTTGGGGGACCAACTGTTTCCTCAGCGGCCTACAGGTGAAGGGGCCACTTCCGTGTTGCTGGGAGGGCGAGGAAAAACTGGATGCCGCGTTCATAGGAGTTTGGTGGCTATCTGTGCGATTGTCAATCGATCCCTGCCTCCTTTGATCGCGTCCAGATCCGTGTGAGATTATTTGTTTCCAATGTTTTAAGACTGTCTAGGGAATCCTGCAGTCCTTTGATCATGTCCCAGATTCTTATAATTTACCATTTTGTCTCCTCGATTTTTTCTGAGTTTTTTTTCCGTTATTTCTGAGAGGGATTTTGGGCTGTTTGGAAGGGCATTTTCTGCCGTGTGGGTACACCGCGGGTAAGCTTAGGTCAGCGGCCACCTTTGGAGGCAGATTGTAAGGGTCATCGGCGTAGATTTCCACCGAGCAGGTCCTTAGCCACTTAGTGATATATGATATTTTTTTGTGTGAGGACAAGTTCTTCGCGATCGCTCCTTGAGAATGGCTCTGGTATCAGATCTTTTGCATTTCGTATATGGCAACGTTGATTTTCCTCATCGGAGAAGGCATCACTGAACAGATTGAATAGCGGCTCGACGTCGGAACGGTTCGATTGGTATTGTGTAAAGTACAGACAATTGTTCGGCGAGTGCGGAACTTGTGTGTGGGGCACAGCACCGGTAGGCGCCAGGGTCCCCCACTTGCTCAACGGTTGGAGGTTGGTCGGATGACATTTTATTTTTTGTGGTAGGGAAGGGCCAAGCACTAACACATACACTGCATTCTTTTAGCCCATTTCCCAGGACCAATAGGCCTCGAGTAGCTGTGATTTGAAAGATTTCTAAGGCACTGATTGGAGGGCAGAAAGAATATTTAGAATATCTGCAATTGCAACACTCTCGGCTTCACGCCGGGTATTACGTGGATACACTATTAACACATTGCTTACTGTAAAAGGTATAATCACCACACAACAAGGCATTTTATATATATTATATATATATATATATATATATATATATATATATAACATATAGATATATATATATATAACATATATATATAATATATATATATATATATATTTTTTATTATATATATATATATATATATAATATACATATAGTATATATATAGTATACATATATATATATATATATATATATATAGATATATATAATATATTATATATATATATATATATATATGTTCTTCTGAAATTTCAAGAGGCCGCTTGCAAATATTAGTAGATACTGGAAAGAAGTCACAATGTCATTATTTCATGGCTGCTTTAAAAAAGATGGATGAAAAGGGAGTTCATCGAAAAGTTCTCTTATGAAATTCCCACCTTTGAAAATGAAGCCATTTTGGACACAAAGACTTAAACGAGTCACTGCCCGAAGCGGAATTCCGCGAGGTTTTGGGAGTTGCAGCCCACCTCCTTCCCTTGCCCGGGCTTTAATTTCTTCGAAAGGGGAATATCCTGAGGTTAGAGAGAGAGAGAGAGAGAGAGAGAGAGAGAGAGAGAGAGAGAGAGAGACGCGTTTAAGCCCATTAAAATGCAATGAAGTCAGTGAGCTCGATGTAGGTCATTCAGGTTTGTTTTGTAGAAGCTTCGCCGGAGGCGTGTGTTTTGTTTGCTCCTTTTATCAGGACAAGTGGAGGCCTTTGGAGTCACGATCTTACATGTACCCTAAAAATCTGCTTGGCTGATGCTTCTGCTGAAATTGTTATCGTAGACGTATGTATGTATGTATGTATGTATAAAAGGATATATATATATATATATATATAAATATATATATATATATATTATATATATATATATATATATATATATATATAAGATACTAATTTAATATGGCGGGTACTTGGAAATCTACATACACTTGAAGGTAAGTAATATTGCCACGGCCTAGTAGAACGTTTTATTTAGCGAGTTTTTCGAAGTATGTTTAACCTCCTCATTAGGCTGAAAAAACAGACGAAACGTAATAAGGGCTTAAACTTAATAATAAGCGAGTTGTCTTACTAAAACCCGTTTAAGAAAATTGGTTTTTTCAAAAATCAGGATCGTAAAATGTGGTAGGTATTGCGAGTCAGATTTTAATGAGAAGACAGATAACATCTAGTGTTAAGAGGTGTGAAGGTAGACTGGGAAGTTACGTATTTCTCATTTATTTGCTTCAAGGTTTGAAGTCTGGTTTATATCATGGTCTGCTTAGGTTCAATCAAAAAGGCAACCTTTAAGACTCATCATCCTTCTTCAGTTGGGCACTTTAGATATAATAGACATTCATAATTCCAGTTTTAAACCCCTTTACCCTTAATTTCAGTGAGTTAACATTTCTAGTTCTCAATTTGTCAAAGAATTGTATTCCTTTCGATTTTAATCAAGATAAATTGTGGCTAGTTATGATGTAGCCTCTTATTTCACTAATATCCCATTTGAATTATAAGACTGAATTAATTTTTAAATTAATGTGATAATACATTGCACGAAATCATATGAACCAGCTTTGGGCTTAAATACCGAACCCTAAGGGGGAAAAATTTTGCATTGGCTACAGCGATTGTTTTTTTTTTTTTTTTTTTTTTTGACTGTAAATTATATAATTATATAGAGTTTAGTTGCAATGGTAATTCTTGGTCGTTTTGGACCTGCATATGCGTATTGTTGTATGCGGTTACAGTGAAAAGATTTTAGCGGCCGTATTTTTAAACTACCACCTTCCGTATTCGATGAAGAGCCTGGCGTGAAATCCCTTCGTGGCGCGGTATTATAAAAACATAGACGAATCTTCTCTGCCAGAGGAACTGTACAGGAAGGTTGGTACTCCGGAGGGTGGTAAACATCATTTCTGTCGGAGTCGGCAGATGGCTATTCTACTTCTATCCCAATTAAGGATGCTATATATAGATATATATATATATATTATATATATATATATATATATATATATATATATAATATTATATATATATATATATATATATATATATATAGACACCCTTCGAACATCAAAATTTTTTTTGGAAAAATTCGAAGCCTAAGAAGGTTTCAGTCTATTAACTGAACATACCTTTACGGGAAGTTTCAAGTGTAACCCATTTCCGGCTTATAAGCCTTTTATTGTGTCCAGATTTCTTGACGTTGGCTTCAATGCCACAGATTATGGCAAATTATCGAAATATACAGGGCATAGTTTAGTCATCGAATGATAATGAAAACCGAGAAAGCACTATATCATCAGATATCATCATTTCACTAATAAAAAATAGCGTCTCAAACCCTTGAAATTTTGAGGGGAAAAATTATCATATACTGAGATGTTTGCTGTTTATCTGCTGTAAACTTGTGTAGCGATGAATGTACTGTATTTACGATTGTGAAATAATCACTATGAATAATTCACTTTCGACTAAAAAAGCAAACTGTAGTTTTTCCTCTTAAAAAATTCATTGAAAAATAAAATTTGGAATGTTTAAATGTTCTATACAGAATTTATTCACGTGAAATAATACAGCTGCATAACAAGAGTTCGAATGCGAATTGCTCAATTAGAGACCTAACATTTTAATTTATGACCAAGTTTTATTTTAATTAATTGTAAGGTGTAAGCCTCAATACCTGTTGAGTTACGAAGCCTAAACGTAAATACATTATTTGGCTTTTCCATTTGGGGTGGGGAGACATTTAAATGCTCTCTTTGTTTAAGTTCAAATGTCCTTTTAAATTCCAGATTCACCATCAGAATCATTCATTACAATTATCTTTCTCTCTCTCTGTCTCTCTCTCTCTCTCTGTTTTTCTCTCTCTCTCTGTCTCTCTCTCTCTCAGTTACGTACCAAAATAATGTCTTTGTGTTCACAACTGATAAGAGAGAGAGAGAGAGGAGAGAGAGAGAGAGAGAGAGATCTGTACTAATTATCCTGATGGTGATCAGAGAATTAAAGGTAAATTTGGACTTTAACAAATGAGCTCTCTCTCTCTCTCTCTCTCTCTCTCTCTCTCTCTCTCTCTCTCTCTCTCTTAGATGATGTTGAGTAAAATTTGAGCCTTAATGTAAAAGGCATTATTTGGTATTTAACAGAGAGAGAGAGAGAGAGAGTGAGGAGAGAGAATGGGGAAGAATTTAAATAGCTTTTTTGTTGAAGTCCAAATCTATCTTTAATTCCCATATTCACCATCAGAATTATTTATTACAGATTCTCTCTCTCTCTCTCTCTCTCTCTCTCTCTCTCTCTCTCCATCTCTCTCTCTCTCTCTCCCTCTCTCTCTCTGTTAAATGCCAAACAATGTCTTTACATTAAGGCTTCAGGAACTCAACAGCTATAGAGACTTACACTTACATTTAGTTAAAATAAAACTTAGGTCTGCAACAGAGCAATTAAACACGCAACTCTTGTTACGTAGATGTTGTTAATGTAATTATTGATAAAACTTCTAAGTGTTATTAAACCATTTTAAGTTAAGCAAAAATAGCAAAATGTTGATTGCAATGAGTTTCCAGCATTAACTAATAGAGGGAAAATCGCTACAAATCTATAAAATAATTTTTAAAAGTAACTGTTAGGTTTTAGGTTTCAAATAAAGCTTGTATGTTGAAGCAGTTTACATTTTATTCAAATATCAATCAATTTCCAATTAATAGAAGCCCACTGTCATGAATACTTGACACTCCCAAACTCCAACTAGAGCTGTCTCCTTTTAACACCTATTAAAAATACATTGTGGGCCTGATCATACTCGCTAATGTGTGAGGGATCTTCACTAAGAATTTTAAGCAGCTGTTGTAATAAATAGGACGTGATAGGTTATGAAATTTACCCATAACTTCAGATGTTTCCAAGAAACGGAACTTCTGGTCATTTGGCGGCTTGCTGACGCCATGTTTCAGAGGTGAATGTCTAAAACTTCTATGGCGTGGAGTGTATGATCTCTCATAGAAGATGGGATATTTATATGCCATAACTACTGAATTTTTCAGCTGAGAGGATTGTTTATTAAGTGTCCCAGTATTCTGGACACTTTTTTAGGGTCGGGTACGATGGTATATATTTCACTTTATCACTTACACAAAGGTTTTGTGCATTAATACTGTTACTACAGTAGAGTCCAGCTGGCTTTACAGCTAAGCCCGCTTACTGATTACGTCACGACCATTCATTCCTTGAAGCTGATTAGTTGGAAATAGTTTCGAAAAATTTGTTAATCTGTGGTTCTTTTCATCTTCATTTATTTTGCAACAATTGTTTTGCCGAACTAGAATACGTTGTCCTGATTATAATATAATTCAAAGAGGAGGTGAAAGACGATTCTGTTACTGCTGTGAAGTTCATAAACACCCGACAGCCAAGAACTTGGGAACATGAGGTCTTCTAAGTCTTTTACAGGAATGCAAATAAGACTTTTTGCATTGAAGTACTGAAAAAAATATTTGGTATGTGTTATACGTTCTAATACTTACATTAGTTATGCGGGTCACTTTTAATTAAAAAAAATATATATACGAAGAGGTTAGCGAAGGCTTCCTCTTCGTTTCCAATAATTTTCACCCTCCGACTACCTTCGTCTTCGGGCGGAAGAGCTGCTTTGCGGCACAATAATACCATTTTAGCCGCGAAGAGCTTCTTCGTCAAAGATGTCGGTTTAAAAATATGGCCCTTAGATGTGTGAATACCCTAGGACTTCCAATCCTTTGTATGATCTTAGATATGTGGGTGACACCTTCCTTGCATTTAAGGACTTTCAGATGTGGATTTGTTTTATGAATATTTTAGTTCCCGTCACCCCAACATTTGTTTTACTTGTAAAACAGAACACGCTAATAAGTTGTTGTTTTTGGATGTTCAGATGTACAGAAATAGAGGCAAATTTTAAACCTCGGTTTACAGGAAAAGTTAATTTACTGGCTTGGGATTAAATCACCTCAGTTTTTCTACAACGCTGTATAACTTTAATTCGATATGTGCGGTAATAGTTCTTAAAGTGTGTTTTTCATCTAGACATGGTTTTCCTCCAGAATTATTCCCATTAAAAAAAACTTACCCCCCCATTTTTGTATTCTACCAAATTGTGCAAAAGTTTAAAATGAAAAGTTTTGTCCAGACCGCGTACATTACTGCCAGTAAAAGAATGGCAAAGTACATTAAAATTTACTTCACGCCTAGGTTATAGTAGCTATATTGTCCAAATTACAAGGAATACTTAAAAAGTTTTGCTGAAATTAGGAGTCATTTTTTTAAAATAATCCTTTTAATTTTAGACCACTATTGCAGGAGACGCCTACTCTTCATGCAAAAAACGAACTTCTGGTACACCTTAATTCGCATGTCGTGTTCTTATTTACTTGTTCGCAGTGTGGTCTGAGATACACGGGATCCAGTTCTCCCTGGCTCGGACACAGTTTTGGAACACAGATATCTTCTTTTTGAAACAAAGTTTCCTTTTCAGCCATAAGAGAGCACATTTTAGCACAAAGACCTTTTAAAGAACGGATCTGGATCTTAAAGTACTGTCTTTTTCCTCAGCAAACTAGTCCTTCTCATTTCAGTCACTGGCTGTAAACAGGATGAAACTGGAACTGAACAACAACTTGTTCAGTATAGAACTAGGTGGAGTGGAGGAGATCCGGATGGTGTCTTCCTCCCCTTTTTTTCAAATTTCTAGATTCTATAAATTTTTAGCGCGACATATCTTTGCGGATGAGCTCACACTTAGTTATACAGTGTGTTCCAAAAATGCAAATATCTGCAGACTACAGTAACTACAGAACCATTTTTATTCTCCATGTGCTCTCCAAAGTCGCATAAAAACATCTCAATTTAAACCACTATATAAGCATATGTGACGGAGCAGATTAATGAATGGCGTAGTTAGTGGGGTATGCGGCTGAACTCCAGTAAACGAAAGCACTATTGATTAGATTGATTAGCAGAACTCGTACTGATTTTTCCATCCAATCCTCCTCTTCAGGTGGATAGGACTATATTAAATTAGTCTGAAGCTTTACCTACTCTTAAGTGTACCTTTGATTCACATCTTAATTTAGAGAAACATCTAATGAAATCAGCAAATGCAGCACGAAAGTTAGGTATTGTACAAAGACTTCATATATTTTATATAACGTAATAAAATCATTGTAATCTATTTCAGGTCATTTACCATTCCTTTACTAGGATACTGTTCCCCAGTGTGGATGCCTGCTTCCTCTAGAGATTGATCTCTTTTTAGATAGCGTGTTTCGTGGTGGTAGGTTTCTAGTTCCCAGTATTAGCAGGTTATGAACTTGAACCATCGACGGATGGTCTCTTGTTTGTCACGTTTTCGTAAGTTGTATTTCAACGTAGATCTTTCACTTTCACAATTGATCCCTGGCCTTCTCCTCCTCCCGAGAGTAACGAGATTTCCTGAATTTGCAGTAAATGAGCCAGTCGAGCTTCTCTAATGCAATTTTCCTTGTGTTTTAATAAGTAACTTACACTTTTATCTATTAATTTGCTACTTTAATTTCCCCTGGTTAATAGTTATATCTTCTTTCTTTCTGTTTTTCCTATTTAGTATCTGTTACTTGTTTCAAATAAACGCTATATTCCTTGGAAGCTTGAATTTCAAGTTGATGTCCCTTGTGGGCTTGTTCCATATAAAAAGGGTTCATCTTTTGTCTAATAATAAGAGTAATCGTATGATTTCGTAGAAGGTATGCGACAGGTCGTTTAGCCATTTTACTTTGTGTATAGTAGTTTTAGTTCACATTTTTTCTTTATATGTTTGCATTTTTTTTATGTTTGTATTTTTAATGATTATTATTGTTTGTACTTTTGGCCGCTCTTTTTATGTTTCACTAGCTTTAATAAATCTGGGTTCTCTTTGCATTCCATGGTTTTTCTAATATTTCATTATTTACCCATTTCCATAGGTATCAATAAGACAATTAATTTAATTTTATCTCGGTTATTTTCAAGCTTTTTCGTAATTGTTAGCCTGAGGTTATATACCTCAACGGTTTGCTAAATACCATGTTCTAACCTGGCCTTGGTAAATTATCGTTTTTTTCATTACTTCCATATACATAACATTATATCATATATATATGCGTGCGTGTGTTTGTGTGTAAGAACTGAACAACCCGGCACTGCCAGGGAAAACTCTGAATAACAACCGCCGATAAAATCACTCTCTCTCTCTCTCTCTCTCTCTCTCTCTCTCTCTCTCTCTCTCTCCTTTCCCTGTTAAGAAAGTTGCTTCAGTTACATTATCCAGCATTTTTTTACATTTTTATATTTCACCACTTCTCACCTCCCATTCCTATTGGGGCTGAACTTGGACTTGATGGGCATCAATTCATCCCAGTGACTTCAAAAACATTGATTATGGGCCAATATCTGCAATTTTTTATATTTTATTTTTACACTTCTCACCCCCACTTCCTATCCGGGCTGATCTTGGACTCAAAGGGCGTTGGGAGTGTCACTTTCATCTCAGCGAACCTCAAAGAAAAACTAATGGATTAGGACCCTGAGTATCTGTCATTTTCGGTTATTTTTACATGTCACCCCTTCCCACACCCCCCACCCCCCTTACCCAACAATGGTCCGATTTTAATTCTGTTTTCACCATGACCTACCCCAGCTTTATATTGGCCTATATTTAAAATCTCACCAAATCGTTCAAGAAATTTGGATTTTTGTATAGCATTAATGCCAAACAGACATTTTCTGGTTTATTTATATATATAATTTAGATATCATATATTATAATATATCATTATATAGATATCATAATATAGATATATATGTGTGTGTATATAAAATGTATATATAATAATATACATGTGTATATATATATATATTATATATATATATATATATATATATATATATAGTATATATGTATATATATAAGATATAATATAGATTATATATATATATATATATATATTAGGATTATATATATTATATATATATATATATATCATATATAATATATATATATATATATACTATATATATATATATATATATATATATATATATATATATATATATATATATAATTTGGAACGTGGTGAATAGATAAGTAAAGACAAAATTCGCGAAGGAAAGTGAAATGGTGGAGTATCATTGCAAGGCCTTTCGAATTTCGTCCTTCACTAAACAGACCGATATTAATATGAAAGTAAGTTTACAAAGAAAGCTCTTATAAATGACAGATAGCGTTTATAAAGGAATATATGTACCTGGAATCCAACACACCTGAAGAATTAGTAGACCTACCTAAAACAGGGATACAGTTTGAAAGGTTTACAAGAGATTAAGTCCAAAAGAGTGATGACGATTTTCATGAATGAAAATAGGTCTCTTACTTGTGAAATGTTGATCCCATGTTATTTTGTGATCTTGTTTTTTGTAAGTGACGCAGTTGATGGCCAAGCAGTTGGCCAGAAGTGGCTTTGTTGCTGCTGGTCTCTGAAGTCGCTGCCACTGCCATTTCTGAGAATCAGCGCATAACATTGACGCCTTATGTGCACGCGATCGCACTTGTCTGTCCAATTTCTCCCTCTATGTTTATGGTTTTGACAGCGTGGTTACCTGCAACTTCAATAATATTGTCATTCACGCGAGTGCCTCATCAAATCTGGCATTATATAGTTTTCCACACGAAAATGATCATCTGTGATGTTTATGAAAAACAAGCAGAAATCTTATTAATTTACACTTGTTGTTTATGTATCTATAACATAATAAATTAAATTGCTGGCATTGACTGGGAAGTTAAATCGTATATTACATAGGTTTAGCGCTTTTAATTCTCTACGATATTGAATCGACCCCGCTCTTTAGAGTGCTTCCGCAATGCAGTAAAACAAGTCATAAGCATATCGGTAACATATCGCATTCACATCGCAAACAGGCTGAATAGAAGTCAACAGCTACATACGATTATCCAGAATTTGTCAAAGAATCTTTTCTTCGCTTACTATCACATGTTTACGATATGTACTCAATAAGGTGCCTACGTCTATTTGTTACGTGGGTTAGTGTATGTGGACGTACCTTTTCTCAAAATAAGGAAGCACTTATGATAAAGAATATTGAAACTTGTTGTCGTACTTTCAGTAACCCCCGTTATTTTTGAAAATAAATTACAGGCTTGGGATCGATAAATCTACCTTTATATATCACCGCCTCAATACAAAGTTATATCAATATATTATATTTGAGCAGTATCACAACCATAATAATTATGATTGCAGTGACCAAGGAGGTAGGTACTCCTTGAATTTTGTACTATCACATAATGATTCGTTACAGTTGCCAGTTTCGAAACACCATTTTTAAAAAATCATTAAGGTTATGCAAAAGCAAATTCGAAGAAGAGTAAAGTTCATAAATTTTGAATAATAAGTAATGAGTCTCGGCTAAAAAAACTACAGAAGTTTCACTAGATTTTGGCAAAGTTCCATTTTCCGCTATACAGTTTTAATAATTGTTAAGCCTCAGGAACGCAGAATTCTCCTTTTAAATGACAAAAACTTTTGGTGGTTCCTTTCTGTTTAGTTGTGGTTTTGGGAACTGGGACGCGACACCAACAAAAAAAAAACAAAACTTTTTCAGACGTTTGTTCTCCAGTCAGTATGTTGTGTTACCAGTCTTCGGCCTCTGCTTTGAAACTGTCAAGATAATTTTCATTCAGATTTGAGAAAATATCTGCTCTATATACTATGTATCCCATCCGGAATATTCGTTGTAAAGAAACTGGCACAACGGGGAATCGAGATAGGACTGTTTAGTAGGTATTCCCATCCACTTGGTCACCCACTGTGGTCAACTTGAGCAGTTCCAGAACTAATTTTCCCTAAACTGTCGAAGTTACTCAAGACAAAAGTTTTGGGTAATGGGCACAAATATTTTGAATATTGACAACGTAACGCCTTCCTCATCGTGAAGTAATTATTGTAACCTTTCTATCGGAAAGGCTGTTTTGAAATACCATATTCATATCTTTTCACTGTCACCTGTCTGTCAGTCTCTCTCACAATTTTTCTTTAGCACTATTTACCTTGGGGAGAACTTCCTGGCAGGAAACCCGTTTGAACGTGTCATCGTCCAAGAAGGCCCGTTGAAAAGTGTATCATACAACTGACTGAAAAATTGTTTTTCGCTAATCTGCCTCCAGTGCGCGCCATTAGCCTTCTCAATGGAAGTCTTCCTTTTTTTTCTTTCTTTCCAGAGCAAGACTGACAAGGCGTCTTAATACTTCCTTCTCCTCTTTCTTTCTTTTTTTCTTTCTCTCTCTCGCTTTTTAGTTTTCCGTAAAGAAAAACCATTGAGATGGCAATTTGTTCCTGTCCGTCCGCACTTTTTCTGTTCACCTCAGATCTAAAAAACTGCTGAGGCCTGTAAATTGGTATGTTGGTCGTCCAGCCTCCGATCATCAAACCTATCAAATTGCAGCCCTCTAGCTTTTAGTAGTTTTTATTTTATTTAAGGTTAAAGTTATCCATGATCGTGCGTCTGAACCAGCGGGGCTTAGTTGAAAGTTTCATCGGCCGCGGCAGAGTTCCATACAGCGTATATTATGTGCAGAAATTCGATTATGGCGAAGAAACTTCAGCGCATTTCGTACTTGCTTATTCTGACAATGGACCTTATATTTTTCTAGATATAAAAGTACTCCTGATATGATAATCTCTTATTTTTGTAAGAATTAATATTTTATGTTTTATCATACTTCTCGATGAGACAATATATTATTTTATAATTATCATGTATGTATAGTCATAAAAATCAAGACAATGCATATACTAAATTAAAAGTGTAATTTTATATCATCTGACAAAGGAAAATAGTTTTGTCTTTATTCTTAGACAGAAATATAACGAAGCCTGATTAAATCTTTCAGACAAGATGGTGTGCAGAAGAAAAGAGCCATTAGAAGATAGAGAAGATCAAGAAGATACTTGATAATGGAGGAGATGTCTTTTGATAGCTTTTATGATCGCTATTAATAACCGCAATTGATAATTAAGTGTCGAGAGGAATAGTTGTGGAATTAGAGGGAATATAAATGAAATAATCTAAAAAGATGAAAAGGTTTGATTGGTTCAGGGGGAGAAAAATAGGGTAAAATGTATAAATCAATTAAGCTGACTTCATTTCATTGCTATTTTAGCCAAGTCATAATCCAAGTTTTTGTTTGAAAACTGAATTTATTCAAAAGTATATACTTTGTAACAAGTCTTGTTAGTCCTAATTGGCTGCAATCACTAAATGAATAAATGAATTTCTCGCTTTACAATGAAACATCGATGGCAGCACGATGTGCTCTTTAGTACAACATTGTTAGCACATTATGCAAACCTTGATCATTCATTTCTTTTTTTGGATGAAACTCTCTTTAGAAATAAGAATGACACAGATCAAACAAATTGCTTTATGTTGGCAATTAAATGCCTGTCACTAAAGAGAACTAAAACGAACATTACAAATCCCGAATTCACATTTTCAGACGTCAACCTCCAGATTAAACCTTGGTTTTAGAGCTTTTCTCGATGAAAATCGCTCCGATGCAAGGCTCCCCGATCCGATAACGGAAGTGGTTATCTCATTTTTTCGTCCCTAATTAGGACACGTCGTGATTGAGACCGGTTGGTCTTTACGACCATTTCCGTCAGTATTAGTCGATTTCGGCTGTGAATAAGGTCTCACAAAGTCTTGGGTCCTTCTTCGTCATTTGTCTTCCGAGAGGACGCTCTAAGGACTCTTGGATGTTGGACGTTTCCGCATACTGCTTACTTGATTCGCCCTGCCTCTCATGAATGAAAATGTCATTAAATACGTTTTGTAAAGAAAGACGGCAGTTTTATGCCTAATAAAGTTTTTAATGACCTCATTTCTCCATTTGTAAACCGTTCAATAGCATATCATTCACCTCTTTTATTATTTACTTCAATGTATCCATAACTTCAAGCACCAGCTGCTGCCACAGTGACGCTGGCTTTTCATAATATATATGGCAATATATTCTTATTTTTTTATGTACCTTGATTTCCTAGTCTTTGGTTGTCAGTTTTTCATTATTTTATTTAGAAAGAGACCTATCACATTCACAATGATCCCTGATCCTCATTGCCTGCCTGAGAGCGACCAGATTGCTGAACAGCACACCAATATCCAGAAGTCCTTAACTCCTCACAATGTTGGACTGTGGAACTGTCTCCCTGAGGAGGATGTGCATATTTTACTTATTTTTTAAGTAATTTACTTACATTTTTGTTTATTTATTTGTTTTGTTAATGCATCTCTTATCTAATAACTGATATTTTCTTTCTGGTATTTTCTGTTACCCTTCTTTCAATGGAACATTCTTTTGGAAGCTAAATTTCGATCCATTACCCCTGTGGGCTTGTTCCATATGAATAGGATTCATAATAATAATAGTAATAAATTCTCATATTTGCTCCAAGGAGCTCTTTTTGAATAGATATGTTCTAAGGAATTTTTTAAATTTTACGCAATTCTTATACGTATTTGATGTCTTTTTATTACCAATAGCAATGAAAACTGAAATCACTTAAAATTAAGTTCATCATTGGAGCTTAGAACGCATAATTCCCTTCTGACGACAGGACTTGATTAGAATGATGTTAAATCCTGTTTTTTACTGGGGAGATTTTTTATGCTGGTTGGATGAATAAAGTTAATTATCTCCCACGAAGTAAAATAGCACGGTTCGTTTAATTCAGATCAATTGTTTGATTGTGAAAGCAATTGTAAATGAGCAATGACCTAGTGATGTGTTGGCATTAGATTAGGAAGATTTGTTGAGTGATATTTCCCATCGCACATTAATGGTTTAAATTTAAAATATTCTAGTTTTAGCAAAGAGACATAATACTACAATGAAATGTCTCGCATGAAAAAAATGCAAATTTACCCTCTATATACATATATATATATATATATATATATATATATATATATATATATATAATATATATATATATATATACATCATATATACAGGAGGAAAAAGTCACTAAGTAAAGTAAAACAATGGAGTATTTCCTACGTGGCTTTGGCTTTACTTATATTCATAACATTCCAAATTTCGTTATTCAGTTATACATATATATATATATATATATCATATATATATATATATATAATATATATATTATATATCACAATATATATATATATATATATATATATATATATATATATATATTTATGTATATTTATATATATATATTATATATATATGTATATATATATATATATAGATATATATATATATATATATATATATATATACATATATATATGTATATATAATGTATATATATATATATGTATATATATATGTATATATATATATATATATATAGATATATATATAATATAATATATATATATATATATAGATATATATATATATATATATATGTATAATAATATATATATTCTATATATATATCTATAATATATATATATTATATGTATATATATATATGTATATATATATATTATATATATATATATATATATATATATATATATATATATATATAAGTCTATCGCATTACCGTGATTCATATACATATATCGAACTACAAATGTCCATTAATATCTAATTCGCTCTACCTCGAATTAATATATTTTTCATATATGCTTAACCGAGGGGTAATATATTAAACCGCATAATAGAATTGGCGATCGACAGGCGCGAACCAGCGACCTCCCAATTCTTCCAGGACTGGCAGTGCCAAGTCCTGGAATTGGGAGGTCGCTGGTTCGCGCCTGTCGATGGCCAATTCTATTATCGCTTAATAAATTTCCCCCTCGTTAAGCATATATGAAAATGTATTAATTCCGAGGTAGAGCGAATTAGATATTAAAGGACAATTTGCCGGTTCGAATATATATATTAATATATATAATATATCCTATATATATATATAATATATATATATTATATATATAAATATAATATATATATATATCATATTGTGTGTGGTTGTTTGTGTGTGTCTGTGTTTGTCGGTGTTTACGATTATTTTCCTTAATATACCTAAAAGGAAAAGCTTAGAACCAAAAATTTCTGATGAAGCCAGATGAAAACGGAATACTCTTCAGTATTGCTTTCAAATATACTCCAGCGTTCATCAGCGAGAAACGTAACAATAGTTGACGAAAGTTTAGTTTTACGACAATTTGCGAACAAAGCAAAGTTAAGCTAAAACTCGGCTTTTGGATTGTGTGGATTAGGTGATACGTCTACGTGTCTCCTTATGTTTCACTTATTGCTAAGATATAATTCAGAGGGCATCGCTGCTTTATCTAAGTATTAGTATCTTTTTCTTTTCATTAGTTTTGCCATATTGTATTTTCTTGTCATCACCAGTTCTCATATCTATATCTGTTTCTTTCTCGCTCCTTTTATAAGTCTTAATGTTGTAGGCACATTGCAGTAAATAATGTCATAAACACATGTCTGTTACTTATCTAATAAAAGCGTCATCAGAAACGAGCAGAAGATAGTATTGTACGTAAGGCCTCACATACTTATAACGGTGATGAAATCAAGGAACATGTTTGAGGTCATTTGTTCTTCCTTTACAAAATACTGGTCTCCGGTGTAGGTGTCTTTTAGACAGAATGCTTCGTGGAGGTATCTTTGTTTCCTGATAGTAGCAGTTATGACTTAGACCATCGACGGATGTTCTCTTGTTTGTCAGTTTTTAGTATGTTGTATTTCAACAGAGATCTTTCACATTCACAGTTGAATCCCTGATCTCCTTATCTTCCAAGAGCAACCAGATTCGCTGTACAGCAGCACAATATGCAGTTAATGTGTCCCCCCGCTGTCGAACATCTTCTTCCAGAGGTCCTTTATGCCTCTCTCCGCTGGACTTTGGAAGTCTCCCTGAGGATTTGTACAAATCAGACTTCAAAAGTTCAAGCGAAGATGTAAGGCATTACTACCGTACAGCAATTTTCCTTGTATTTAAATAATTTACTTATATTTTTAGCTACTTATTTATTACTCTTGTGTAATTAAAGTTGCCTTTTGTTACTTCTTTCAAATGAACACCATATTGTTTGGAAGCTCGAATTTCAAGTAAATGGCTCCTGTATGGAGAAGGTTCAACATCTGTATATAATATTAATAATAATAATAATAATTAATCATAAACATTGTTGAATTCAAGTCAACCACTTATAAGCAGCTACAGCCAGTGCTTCTTATGATTATATGGCATTACCAAATACTCGTTCTACCTGTTATATCATTTACATGCATACAGACATACATATTTATGCGCATACACACACATGTATATATATATATATATATATATATATATATATATATATACATATATATATATATAAATGTGTGTGCATGCATAAATATCTATGTTGTACGTAAGTGCGTTTGTACTATAAGTGCCAACCGTGCTTATTTCAATACAGTGTGGAGCACTTTCCCTAAGCAATCTTTAAATCCCCAGTACCTCTGATTGGCCGATCGGATTCCTTCCGAGTTAGTTAGTTATTTTATTGACAAAAAATATACAATTATTAGTACAAATTTGTCCACAAAGAGACATAATACAAAATAAACAAAGTGAACAGTAATTTCTCCTGTTTTTGCAAGTACATTGCCTACAAAGAAAATACAACATCAAGCTGACAAGAAAAATACATCAGAAATACAACATCAAGCCGACAAGAAAAACTACAACATCAAGAAAAGTACAACAGCAAGAGAAATACAACATCAAGCGACAAGACAAAAATACAACATCAAGAAAAGTACAACATCAAGAAAAAAGTACATCAAGAGAAATAGAACATCAAGTCGGCAAGAAAAATACAGCATCAAGCCGACAAGAAAATAAAACATCAAGCCCATAAAACCATAAAAAACGAATCACTGACTTACTTCCAGCTGCAAGCATCCATCGCGGACTCCCATTTTTCGAGCTCGGTCGGGCGGTGCATTGAAGGTTCGATCGTTAGCACAGTCAAACTTTAATCGGAAAAGTGGCATTGAGAACTCCTCAAGAGATGATGGAAGACCATCTTCTTTGGCCGAGGTAGAGACTAATGTCTCCCAACAGATTTTCCTGAGGTTTCTGTGACTAACGAGAGCGAGTGAGTATAAAATATGATAGTCAGGAAAAGGGGGAAGAGGAAGTCATTTGTATGGTGAACTGTAAAAGTATAATCATATTCAAATGAGAATTAGTATCGAGAGAGAGAGAGAGAGAGAGAGAGAGGGTGGGAGTCGTTTGTTAGTGGTGTATGACCTGATCTATAGTTGAATGGAAACGACACAAAAAAAAAAAAAAAAAGATCAGTATGAAACTGAGCATAAAGGAGATAATGGAATCATTCTTTTAGTTGCAATGTTTATATTGTTGGTAATTCTCAAATTTTTCCTCGACAGACATTTTTGAAGACTTTCTCTGTCTTCCAAATTAGAGTATTCTATCGAGAACCCAGTAGGTTCACAGGACCTGTTTACGGATTAATATTTATTGTTAACTAGTGATAAAATCTAGAGAAACTTTTCAGTTCTCGTGGAATCATCCTTTGTATTTCAAAAGCCATTAAGGCATATTTCCTGTAAAGGTTTATTTGATAACATCACTGGTTATAGTATCAGGTCCTCTGACAAGCTTCATGTACTTTACCTGTACTCGATACCTTTATCTCCATTTCCTTGGTTCCATTAGAAGCTCGTTTCATTTGAAACGATGACCTCACTTCCATACCTCCACAAACTTTATCTTTCGCAAAAAAACAACATATTTAAATCCCGCCAGCGGTGACTGAGGGGAAAGTGAATTATATCTTTGATCTGTTGTAAAATCAAGAAAGAAGGCTTTTGTTAACATATCCTACAGAGAAATGAAAACTGTATACATCACAATATGACTCTCAGTTCTCTGATAAATCCAAAGGAACCGTTCTACAAAATATCTAAGGTTTTACCCTGAGATAATCAGGGATGTTTCCAGATTTGACATCAAAGTGGGAATCGAGGGCCCCATTCACTGTCGTGAAAGTTCTTCTGTTAGACATATTTAGTTTTCCTATTACGGGGTCATTGTAGAACTATGGTTCTGCTCTAGGGCGGATCGTCCAGCATAATGGAAGGTCATAGCCTCTGGGAAAAGCCTTGGAACCGAATACAGTGCCTGGAAAAAGATCCCATAATGCTGACGAGGACCACACTTCTCCCACGTGCCTCTTTTCACTGCACCAGCGACATCTGAATGTTTTCGGGGCTCCATTACAGCCATTTACTGATTATATTATCAAGTCATACATGAATCCTCGATTAATACTTCTTTTGTTGATATTGTATGTTCTGGGGAGATTACATTTACTAGAACGTCATGCAGAATAAAACCAGAAAAAGGAAGATGTGTCGCACGAGTAACTTGACTCATGGTCATTTTCATGTCACCACTTGAGCGGATAACACATCATCGTCAAGTAAACCCCTTGAACAGATAAGGGTAGGGTATGTGATCACAGCCTCACCACAGCATTAATTGTTAAAAACTGGAAGGGTAGTGCATTCAGTTGCCCTCCAATCCAGTAGAATAAGTCGTATGATAAAAAAGTAATAATGTTTACATATACATACATACATCATAGTACATAGATCTGTATATATATATATATATATATATATATATATATATATATATATATATATATATGTATTATATAGTATATATATATATATATATTATATATATATATATATATATATACATACCATATATATATATATATATATATATATATATATATATATATATATATATATATATATAATATATATATATATATTATAATTCGAGGGCTGATAACCCGAAGTGGTTATGTCCGTTTTTGGCAAATTGAGTTAAGTCCACCAAAATGATTCTTGTCCCGTAGCTATGTCTAACAGAAGTCTTTTATGTCTAAATCTTCCCACAAGTGATCACTTAAAAGGTAATTAACCGCTTATGTCCATTACTTTAAAAATTTATTTCGAAGCAGAACTGGATATGTCCATTTAACAGTTCTGGTTGGGAAAGGATTGTCACATTTTCCTACCACAGCTGGCTATGTCCTTTTTAGTCAGTTTTGTTGGACATGATTATGTAGTGATTTTGTAATAAGTTTTTAAGATACAATTCGTCGTAAATACTTGGGTCAGTATTTATCTTTAAGTAAAATGTACACAATTTATAAAGAAGAATGTGAAACCTTTTCGTCCCCCCCGCGCAAAAGCACCATTTACATTATAAAACCTATCGCGGAAATATTTTTGTACCAATAATAAACAGCTCATAGGAGAAGGAAAACGAAAATTTCAGGAAGAATTTGCTGAGCATCTTTGGCGAAAAGAAGCAGCAGCTCGAGGCCCAAAGCTGAAGATCAGGAAGGAGCAACCAATGAAAATGCATATATGTTGTTGCTGCTACATTTTGATATGCAGTGTTCTTTAAATTCCAAGCAGTTCAGTTTCATTCATGTACTACAATAGGAAAATTAACTGCTAAAATCTTTGTATCTAATGCAACAACATTGAATAATGCATTTTGTTATTGTTGATCAGAGGTGGAAGGTGGTAGGGTAGCAACGAGATCGGAACATGCTTGTATGATTGGATGAATCAATTGCCTCCAATGAGGACTGAAGTATCTATTTTCTGATACATGCAGTGGCCAATACTGCAACAAGTTTGTGATTCCAGAAGTACACCCCTGGTATAAGGAAAGGCCCCCGACATCAACAACGTGAAGGATCAAGTTCCAGAACCCTCAGTTGAAGACTCGGGAGATGATGAGGGGGAGTATTTTAATTAATGAAATAACTTTTCAGAATTTACAGAAAACTGTGGATTTGTTGTTGTAAAACATTATTTTTGTATGGCATTAATATTTCCCCTCGTGTAGCCTTTGGATGTATTGCATAAAAGCATTTTTCTTTAAAACTGTTTAACTGCATTTCCTTGTAAATTATAGCAGAATATTATGCGTCCAGAACTGCTTACCTCAAACCTCAAATTATGCAGTTTTTTTGACAATACTGTTCATTGCAAAGAATTCATATTTGTCTCATAGACATTTTTATCATTAATGTTTTAAAAGAAAAAAATTTAGATGTATCTCCAATTTTGGTATTTTATTATGACTATGCAGTCTTATAATAAGCGATTTACTCAAAACCTCATTTCTGATCATAACCACTTCTGGCTGTCAGCCCTACACACACACACACACACACACACACACACACACACACACACACACACATATATATATTAGATATATATATATATATATATATATATATATATATAAAACGAAAACAACAGGAAATGACAGGCAGAAGTACAGTACCAAGCACCTTCACGTGTTGTTTATTCACGCATCGACGGGTCCCAAATGAGACAGTTTGAAAAGAAGGTTACAAAGTAAACAAAAAGAACAAGAATACAAGATGGTTAATTGACAAAGAGTTTTGTGGCCCTGTCGATATGTGCATAAGCAACATACGCAAAAGAGCTTGGTACTCGTCCCTTCTTGATCTTTTCTGCGTTTTCTGATAATTGTGTGTGCTCCTCCATCCTCTGGCTTCCTACACCTATACTGGATATTCATCCTGACCTGTCTGTGTATCCCGGTACACTTGGTACACTTCCATTCACCATGCAAGGATACTTATCGTTGTGTATTCTAATAATGTAATCGAAAGGAATATCATTGAATCTAGCTTTATAAAGAAAGTTACAACCAACAATATGAACTTCAGTCAAGGAATGTATAAACTTGATCTTTTAATATCAAGAGAAATTTGTAAATTGTTTAAATTTTTAAGGTAGGCAGTAGATATGTATGGAAATAGGATTATTATTATATCTGTAAACACAGTAAAGGGGCAGAAGTGCTAATGAGCCCGCCTCCCTAACACCTGTCAGGTGTGGATTTGTTGTCCTACGGTGGGTGAGTTTATAGGTAGTGTCCCTGAAGAATATGTGAGTTTCAACCATGAGTTTTTGAAAGCCACTCCTACCTTGACACCTGCCTGAAGATGGATCTGCAGTCTCAAACGGTTGTGTGTATGTTCGTCAGTATTGTTTTCGTAGTATATATATTTGTGACTTCTAATATTATGTATCAGTCTTTCGTAAATGGCTTGGAAATAAAGTCGAAACCGGTCAGGACTTACACACTTTTCCATTTTTATTTTTTTCACACTGTGGATATGTGATAATATCACGCGCTAAGTGATTTGATGAATAATTTGTATTGCTAAAATAATATTATGTTATATATATAATAATATATAAATATAAGTAATCGTATATATAGTATATTGGATGTATAAGCTTAGTTATATATACTAAGTGTATAATATACATATATATTTAGGCGTATTATATAATATATATATAGATATATATATTATTTATATATATATATTAGGGATATAACAGTTATTTACCACCTGACTGAAATCAGGTGTAATGTGCGGTGCTGCCTAGTCACTGCTGACACGGGAAATGCCATAAGACTTGAGATTCCGATGTTACATGTTTCAAGGAAGAGGATGCCTAGGTTCAGGATTGTAAACCCTTGCGAAGAAATAACCCCTAAAGGGGAGATCAGGGGCTCTTTCTGAGGCCAGCAAGAATAAACTGTAATACATCAGGCCCTTTCCTTTTTCCGTGGACTACACTAATATAGTGGCAGTTAACGTTACGACCTGTTCTGTGTTTCTGAACGACGGTTTGGGGTACAGTTATGATCTGTCCTAAGGCTAATTAGCAGTTAGTGAAGGGTTGTGGGCCTTTTGTTTTGTGGAAATGCATCCTAATTGGTAACAGAGTCCCATCATTAAAGGTCTGTTATCAAGAACTGTATATGACTTGTCAGTCAAAGAATTCTAAGATGATAAATTTCTTTTATTGACCTGTGGCGTTCTTTCATCTCCGAAGACATTCTCTGATAGGAGAAAAAAAATTAATGTTGACATAGACATGATATATAAATGGACCTGATGGAATGTTTTTCGAAACCCACAACAACATTTATGTCCCTACAAACAGCTAAAGTTTTCCATTCATGTCGTTTGAGAAGCAATAAAAGAAGACGACTGCGCAATTGAGAGAGAAAAGTTGATCGGAGGAGAGGAAGCTGACATCGTAAAATGAGGACAAGTCTAAAATGAAACAGGTTTAATAGTTTCGTTGATGAATAGCCTGATGCACCGAAATTCGAAAAAAGGTTGTCTGACTGGATAGTCTGGTGGAAGACAGATATGCTCGATAGGATTATTAATGAAAGATATTATGATGATCGTGATTTCTCTAGAATTTTGTGTGGGAGCGTAAAACATCTCAAAATGTACATTCAGGAATGCCATTTCAATGATTAAATATTTGTATTAGCTGTTGAATTAGGCCAACAAAGTTAACTTTGTTGGCCTAATTTTGTAGTATTATTCAAAAATAGATATGTAACATCACAACAGTAATACTTTGACGGAAATGCTAATCTTTTTTGGGCTGAATGCAACCACTACACAATAGGAATGGTTTTGCGTTAATGGTCGTGGTCATATTTATTTTTCGTTTTGATGCTTTGAAACCTCAGCTTTAAGTTTTCTGTCAAAGAAAACTAATATGCTGACTTTGTCTGTCCGTCCGCACTTTTCGTGTCCACCCACAGATCTGAAAAACTACTGTGGCTAGCGGGCTGCAAATTGGTACGTTGATCATCCGCCCTCAGATCATCAGATATACCAAATTGCAACCCTCTATTTACCCTCAGTAGCTTTTATTTTATTCATAGTTTAAGTTAGCTATGATCTTGCATCTGGCACCACTATAGGTAACAGTAACACACGCCACCACCAGGCCATGGCTGAATGTTTCATTAGTCGCGGCTGATAGTTTCATGGGGCGTGACTGAGAGTTTCATACAGCATTATAAGCTATTACTGAAAAACTCGATTTGCGCCGAAGATACTTTGGGAAGTGTTTTTTACTTTATTTTCTGAATCTGCTTATATTGCTGTTCAACTGGTCCAAGTCCTTCTTTTCAATGTCTTGAGTACTGAAAGGCCGGGAAGACGGCCAGTGTTTAGCATGACACTAAATTTCATAAAATCAAATCACATCATCTGTCTTTAACCATAAATCAATTATAGCCTTTCCTGGTAAGTGAGATGGAAACTGGACGCATATCATATCATCAAGTCATTTAGGTAATTCGGCTTGTACTATCGAATATTCTGTAAATATAGATAACATTTTATCAGACATGGAACATTGTTTGCTTTTTAAGTCAATGAAGATTAGAATTTTAAAACTGATGTTTCAAATTATGTAATTTAAAATTCTTCAGTATGAGGGAGGAAATAACTTTTACTTGGTCACGCATGTGTTAAAGTTTTATATTATGTTTTCCATCATTAACAATAACAACAAGGAAAAAATTCATGGAAGAGTCGAGTTTTACGTACAGCGTATAATTCTGTATGAGCCGCAACCCATAAAACTTTCAGCCACGGCCTAGTGGTGGCCTACTCTTATAGCGGTGCCAGACACATGAACATGGCTAACTTTAACCTTAAATCAAATAAAAAAGGACTGACTCTAGAGGGCAGCAATTTGGTATGTTTGATGATTGGAGGGTGGATGATCAACATAGCAATTTGCGGTCCTTTAGCCTGAGTAGTGTTTACGATCTGAGGTCGGACAGAAAAGGGCGGACAGACAGACAAACAGCCATATCAATAGTTTCCTTTCACAGAAAATTAAAAGTAGGTGCTGCTGCGATAATTATCCATTTCAGGAAGATCATAACTTCATTTAAAAACCTAGAAATCTTGTGTAGTCAGTGTGCTTGAAAAGTGAACTTGTTAATATTTTCCATTGCTGTATTATTGCATTCTGACTAGAAAGATAGGGATTATGTACAATAAGAAGTTTTGAGATTAAGAAATATTGAACGAGAACATAGTGTAGTGGTGAAGAGAATTTTGTAATGAAAGGTTTTTATCACGGAATTATAAAGTAAGAAAAAAATTTCCGTAGTAAATTACAAATTCCTTACACTTCTTAATACCGGAAATAGAGAATCATGGTAATGTTACATTTCACATTATTTGTAGCTTATACGCATAGATTTATGATAGCAGTTCCCCGGAGACCCGTTAGAGGGCACTAAAACTCAAAGCTTCACTTTATTTAACGTCGCAGGTTTGAAACTTTCCTCTGCTGAGCTTCTAGATTCTGTGAAACAATGATGTATTTCAATCTTAAATTTCCAGGTGGGGAATGTCAGAATTTGTCCAAATCGTCCCTAATTATTGTAATACCAGATAAACAAAGACACAGCAGACGTCGGAACAGACCGTTTCCTTGCACGAATACAGAAACAAGAATCGCTCACTCAAGCCTTTCGAAAAAGGAAAGCAAAGAAAGAGACGTCCAACTTTCCAGAGACGCTCCCTCTCCGCCTCTAGATGGATGTCGGAAGAGAAACTCTGCTTAGCCGAAGTCTCTCCATCTCATTCTTTCCCCGAGATTTGTCGAGACTGTCCA
This sequence comes from Macrobrachium nipponense, assembly GCF_015104395.2. Lineage (NCBI taxonomy): Eukaryota > Metazoa > Arthropoda > Malacostraca > Decapoda > Palaemonidae > Macrobrachium > Macrobrachium nipponense. Next base: position 49,098,342 of record NC_087214.1, read on the forward strand.
CAGAGGGGGGGGGAGGAGGAGGAGGAGGAGGAGGAGGAGGGGAAGGAGGGGAGGAGGAAGGAGTAGGAGAGGAGGAGGTTGTTTTCCTTTGGAAAGGTGGATGGAAAAATTGGCAAACGTCTATGTTTTGTCGAAGGAGAATTTTTCTTTGAGAACCAATGTCCTCGTAGGAGTCGGAAATAGCTCTAGTTTTTTATTATTATTATTATTATTATTATTGTTATTATTATTATTATTATTATTATACGTTTTCATTTAACTCGCTTTTTTGTCTGTTTGTTTGTTTGTCTGGGTCAAATCTTGCAACTCAATTTTCGACCTGTTCCCTTCGTCCGATGAACTTCAGGTGACAAACAATACAACCTTACATGATCAGTAGATCAGCAGTGACCTCTAGTGACCTTATAGTGACCTCTACCAGTATCTCAGGATTTGAATAAATTGAATAACGCATTTTTCAAACCTTCTTTGGCTCGAGAGGATCGATAACATCATGTTCAATTTCGTTAGCTACAATAATAAATCGGTTATAATTTCTGTTAAGACTAAAAGTATAAAATAAAGTGGTAATAAATTAAATTTTAAACTCGCTTCTATTAAATGCACGAAAAAGTAAAATCATTTTTTCTGAGGCACACCAAGATTTTCTTACAATGAATCATGTCTACAAAAATATAAGCATGGGTGCCAAACAAGGAAGGAAATGCAACAGGGAATAAAAAATAAATTTCCGTGTAGAATTTCTTCTATGTTTGGGGACCACGCTTGTATTTTTGTAGATATGATTTATTGTAAGGAATTCCTGGCGTCTCAAAAAATTATTTTTTAACTTTTCATTTCATTTTAATAAAGAAGTGTTTAAAATTTCTGTTATTAGTCTCTCTTCTTCTCTCTCTCCCTCCTCTCCTTCTCCATAATTCTTTCTCTTCATCATCTCCCGTTCGCCTCCTTTCATCTCATTACTCTCCTCCATCTAGTATATAATTATTATATATATATATATATATATATGTATATATATATATATATATATATGTTATATATATATATAATAATATATCTATATATATAAATATATATATTATATATATATATATAAATATATAATATATTATATATATATATTATAATATTAATTATATATATATATACTTCTAGGCACAATTTTTCACGGATACAACATTCATTGAATAGAATGGCTTTTTTCACTGTTTACCAGCTTTTTTGAAATTGTTTCATATTTTCTAATTATTTTCTTCACTTCATTGTTCAGGTTACTAATGGACACATAATGGGGTTCTTCATTTACTCCAGTATTTTTACAAAACGCGACAGCTGTTTCGTCAACCTATACGTATTGACGTTATCAAGCGTACTGATACAAATATGAGCCTACATGCGTTTTGTGACGTCATGAGGACGGAAAGGTAGTACAATTGCCAGATACCTAGTTTTAAATATTTACAAAAGACTATAGTGAAACATAAAATAAGACAAATAAATAAATATGTTCACAGAAATTATATCAAAAGTTGAAAGTAAGTTATTATATACAAATTTTACATAAATATATATTAATTACATATATGTTTAATTAACAAAATGTCAGTGTGCGCTCCTGTCCGCGTGTGGTAGTGGTCTTGTTTCACGTGGTTGAAGGGCTGCCCTCCTACACGAGGGCAAAGATCGGTCTGCCTCGCGTTGGATGTTAAGGTTTGGGCGTTGCGTGGCGATGCTGACGGCTTCTGATATCAATAAACGATTGTAGTTGCCTTCCTTGTGGATTATTTTGGTGTTTGTGAGAAGTTCTTGCAAGGATGGTTTTTTATTGTGGGTATCCACAAAGTGCTGGTGAATAGCATCTTGGTTTCTGTGGGCCTGCATGCGACGTTTGAGTGTAGTTGTTGTGTGTCCGATATAGCATTTTTGGGGGACTGACATTGCTCGTCAGCACAGACAAACTTGTAAACTATATCAGATTCAACCTCTTTCTCCGTCGATGGAGCCGTACTATTTTTCATTACCAGTGAGGCCGTAAGATTTGGCTTGCAGTAAATTCTTGCTGTTATTTTGTTATATGGTGCTAGGGGGGTGGTTCCTCTTCGCAGTATAACCAAGGAGGGCATCCTTTCGTCTTCGTGGTCATATATATATATATATATATATATATATATATATATATATATATATATATATATATATATATATAATTCATTGTAAGAAATATGCTCTTTTTTAAACGTTAGCACTGCTTCTAGTTTTGAAAATATACCAAACTACAGCTTTCATTTAAGTTTGTCTTTAAGTAATTAAAGACAAACCATTGACATTGGGTATAAAACATATCGAAAATCCCCCGGCTAAATCTCGCAGAAAAGCTTGCCCTTTGCCGTATGAATTGAATGACTTGATTTATTAATTTTCATTAGAAATACCTCAGATTATGCCACGAACCCAAATATACGATGTTCAGGGGACGTAGAGTGGGATCATCGTAACTTTCACAATGGGGTATTATTTGGCCGAGGCAGATTGAAATATCCGACCTGCATGTGTTAAGATAATTCCAGCCAAGCACGGCAGAGCCACATCAAATCGATGGTAATCTTTTGATGCGACTATTCTCAGTTCAACTGTCTGTTACAAAAGGAAAAATGAAAGGGAATGGGTTGCAGCTATTATTGGACAAGCTCGACCAATCAGTGGTATGGGGTGGGGACGGGGGAGTGTACCCCATATATTGTGCATATATGTTCGTCCTTTGTTTACCTGCTTTCTTTCGGTGTACTAATCAAGGTACAGGTTACTGCCACACATGGCATATCAATATTCTGCTTCCACTTTTGTTATGATAAGTGAATTTAATCCTACTTTGATATTTTTTATTACATCGATTTCTTAAAAGAATTGTGATTAGGAATTTGGCTAGAATATTCTCACATTAATCTTGATAAATTTAGCATTATTGCATTACCTCTCTAAACTAATATTTGATGAAGTTAAAAATGTCTGACTATCCAGTGTTTCTTCGAGAAGACAATGCACCTTGGGCGAATGTTATTTCGAAACTAGACTTTTGGTCAATATATAGAGGACGATTTTGAAGTTATCCATGTCCGGACTCTGGCATATTTACCGTTTGTTGTTGGACCTCAAAGCTGCCACCGGCTTCTTTTCTATTAAACTTTTATGGCCTTTTTATCGCTAGGTAGTGAGGAGTTCTGATGCGGAAGAACTATCTTGCGCTTGCACAGAATACAGCTTTATGTAAATGTCTCCAAAGCAAAGAAATATATTATGTTTTTCCACCATTTATATTTCCATCAGTTGCCTATTACTGCCCATATTACGCAAAAGTCGTCGGATTTTAATTTCTATAATTTGTAGTTGTGTGTCTTAGCAAATCTTGGCACCATCAGAAGCTTCAAGATGCTATTCATGCTGCGTTCTGGCGTTCTTGATGCCATTAAGATACCTGGAAATGGCAAATGATGAATTCCTCATTTGATAATCACATGAAGTATCACCCTCAAAGTTTGCAGCACTTTCACTTCTTAAAAAGTTCAAGAACTCCTTTTCTCACATTCTAAGTCCGATTGCAGATGGACAGATTTTCCGTCGACAGCCGTCAACGGAAGTCCAGCAACGTCATTGTATTGGCAGCTTGAGTTGTAACAACGCGACCATGGAACGAGAGAATACCTACTTGCGTAGGTATCCAAAGCAGGTGCTGTGGCCCAGTGGTACAGAGCTCGGTTCACGTTAATAGGTCAGGGATAGTGCCCAGTGTATCGCCCATTAGTCCATTGAGGCTTAAGTGAGCACCAAAAGGCTAGGATTAGGGGTAGCAATGTCACGAATGATGAAGTAATTGCTGATAAACGGAAGACTATACCCATTTATAGACAGCTCCTCATAAGGGGAAATAAGTATATGGTATAATAATACACACACACACACGTGTATGCATGAGAAATGTTCGTTAAAAATAAATTCAATGTTATTAAAGAATTTCCACGAAAATGCAGACCAGGAAAGATCTGGGGCCGGCTCATATCAATGTCTATGACCTGGATCTTTCATTTAGGCCTTCAGAAAGTGGAGACCATGGCAGAGGAAAGAATGCTATCATTAAAGCAAAAAAAAAAAAAAAAAAAAAAAAAAAACAAAAAAAAAAAAAAAAAAAAAAAAAATGGTGAAGTTCCAGTACATGTGGATTAACAAAGACAAATTTGGGCACACAGTGAGATGAACATAAAAAGAAAGAAACAACAACAAATCATTGCAAAATTTCTCATCGATGATAAAAACGACAGAAATACCAGATTTGCCAATACTTGATAATCCTTGACAATCAGAACAAAGGTAGGCATAGTTGCGAAATGTTACGAGATTTCATATGCGGGAACTTCGTTTTTAGAATAGTTTGTTAAAGTTCACGACAGTTTTTTCTGAGAAATGCCTCAAGTTCAAGGTATCTACATTACTGAAATTGGGAGCATTTACACACACACACACACACACACACACACACACACACACACACACACACACACACACACACACACACACATATATATATATATATATATATATATATATATATATATATATATATATGTACTGGTAAAATGTTCTGTTATAACAGAATTCCATCTAATAAAAGGAGCCCATAAAAACACCAAAATATATAGAGAGAAATACTATATTTCAGAGACTGCTGTCTCCCTCTTCAGGTAGATGAATGAGAAAAGTTACAGAAAAGGTGGTATTTATACCAAGAGGTCCATCCACAGGTAAGCCAATTTAGGTCACTCCCGCTGATAATCTTCCTTTAATCTTCTTAAGCGTCGGTTGAATGAAAACCTTGTCGATGACATCTGAGTCCCATTCTTCCTTTGAGATATTCATTACTGCCTCTCTTTAATCAAGTCCGATTCCATCATTTGACTCTTGTACTGGCAGTTGCTGTTATAAATTATACATGACAAATTCCAGTTTATACTATGGTATGTTCATTTATATGGTTGAAAATAGCTGAGTTCTGTTGTCTACACCTAACTGACCGTTTGTGCTGTATTAATCTCTGGGGAAGTGATTTTCTTGTAAATCCGATGTAAGATTGGTCACAGTCCAGGCATGGGATTTCGTAAACGCCTGTGTCCTTGGAGGATGTCTTTTGTTGGACGTTAATCAGGGATTTGGCTGCTAAGGTATTTGGGTAAGTAAATGCAAAAGGGTTAGATTTTCCGAGAGTCTGGGTGTCACTATCTTAATTCTGTCTAGGTGTGGAATTTTTATGTTATTGTTGGGTGTGTCTCTGGTCCTGTCTTGAGGGGGTCGGTAGAAAATTACGTTTGCTTTGTGAATTGTTTTCCCAATTACATGGTCAGGATACCTTAAAGACGAAATTTACTTATGAATTAGTTCAAATTTTTTCCAGGAAATCTGGAGAACAAATTCGTAAGGCTCTTAAGAATATCTATACATATACTTTATATTTTATAATTATATCTATATTTCATTTTTATATTTAGATTTATACGTATTTAGATTTACATTTATATTTAGATTTAGATTTAGATTTAGATTTATTCTGCAAACATTATCAATTCTTTTTTATAAATTAAACGACAACCAAGCTTTCGACCATTGATCCTATTTCCTGTCAGCAGGAATAATTAACTTTAATAATGACAGCAAACATAAAGGAATAGTGGAGTCAATGCAATGGTTAAAGAATAATAGGATAATATAGAACTTGACAAAACAACGAAACTGACGTAAAATTTTATGGTGAACGAAGACAATGCCGGTACAGAAATAATGAAAATAAGAATAAGCAATAATGACTAAATAAACGGTGGTACAAATAAAGGTAATCATCAGACAAAAAAAAAAAAGTAATATTGGCAAAGTAAAGCGTTAAAGAATAAGAAGTGTCTACACTTAAAATACACATACACCAGAGAACTATATCATACTTTCAAAGATTTTTTTTAAATCTCCCAGTTTCATCGCAGCATACTCATTCAAATGCTTCAGCATATATTCCCACATTCTGCAATTTCAAAATAGTTTCCCGTGCAACAACGTGTGACGAAGCAGAAACCTTATTTATTTTTTAAATGACTCTACCATTACAAATCTGAGGAAATGTTGCAACATTTGCAACGGCAGTTTTAGGACTGAAAACACTTTTTCGAATTGGGACGGTATTAAAAAAAATAACGAGTCTTCAACTCCATTTACTTTTTATTATTTTCTGTTTTAATAACTTTGAGTCGCGCTAAACGATTCACTTAATGAAATTACATAACCGAATGTCGATAACGATTAGATTTCTCCTCGATTTAACAGCTTTCGTTCCTTGCTGCTCTATACCTTCAACGATCAGGGCTTCAGTTTTTCTGAAATGGGATTTTCTGAAAGTGCTCTATCATAGTCGATGCTAAGAAGAGGTTTTTATCTAAGAAACTGAAAATGTGCCGTTTTCTAAAGTCATGATGTTTCTGGCACCTATAAATCTTTGTTTATTAAACGAGACTTCTAATTCGTTATCTAATATTCAGTTAATCCGAAACATTGAAAGTACCTACTCTTGAAAAAGGCTAACGGAATATAGCTTTCACTTCACGAAAGGTTAATTTGTTTTTAATGTGATCACTGTTTATTTACATATATCATACAAAAATGATTTAAATTTTTAAATTTTTTACCAATAAGAAACTTAATATAAATTCATGAAACTTTTGATTTTTCCAACGGATCTCGAACGGAATGTTGATATTGAATTAATTAACAAAAACTGCAGAGAGTGGAAAAAAAAAAAAAATAATAATAATTTTCAGCTCATACACATATACGTAGCTGCCGCAATCATATTTGTACCGTGTTTCACAGGATAAGCTAGATTTTGCTTCCAAAATTAGAACTCAGCAGGTCACGTTTTCCAGAACTATGCACGGCATTTATATTTTCCCTTATAAAACTTTCACTCCCTACTTTCCAGTTTTTTTTTTTTTTCTCGGATAGTCTACCCAATTG
>NC_087214.1:49110388-49178698 GCF_015104395.2 Macrobrachium nipponense
AAGCGGCAGAATTTCAGTAGGACTTTGGGTTGGATGGCGGAATTTCAGTAGGACTTTTGGGGTTGGATGGCGTCTTGCGGACCAGGAGCACTGTTGCCTATTCATGAAATACTGGATTGCTATCACTATGCAGAAATACTGGAGGAAGTGCTGATATATACTTTGAGAACTCTGCTCCCCGAACTTATGCCCATCTCCATTACCATGGACAACTCGTTCTGTTCATAACAGCAAATTAGTTAAGGATTGGTTGAAAAGTCACCCACATCGTCGTGTTGAATGGCCCGCCAATCTCCCGACTTCCAATGGAGAATTTATGGGTATCATGACAGGGAAGGGAAGGTGGTTTTCCAAATACCAAACACGCTTTAATTTCCCACTGTTTGTCAGTGTGGGAATCCCTCAGAGGAACTGACGTATGTAAAATTTAGTAGATTCAATACCCACAGGATTAATAGAGTAATCGATCATTTTAGGCTCTCATACAAAATATTAATTTCTCATTTCTTTAGGTATTATAGTTTCCTTATTATGATGTGAAATATATGTATTTCAGTTTAATATGACGTGTTACTGTAAAAGTTCTCGAGTATTTTATTATTTATTTATTTTATCCAAATAGGTCTACATGAATGTAAATTTTCTTTTTTACTTGCGTAGGAAAAAGGAAATGTTTTCTTAAAACATTTACTTTATAATTTGTTACAGGAATTTTGTGTTTTCATAAAAAATAGAATTAATTGTGTTATATCTTTACTTTACACTTCAAAAAGTAATTTTTTTACTACCATACAGCAGATTTTCGCCCATGCAAGTTATGCCTTTGTTAATGCCAAGACATTGTTCCTACGCCTAGCTGTGCTATTTTCTTTACATGCTAAAAATACATTACACTGACGTTCACATTCTAATCATTTTCTGGCGGGAGAGCATATGAAATGATCTGCATATTCTCGCTCTTTAAGTTATCCATGAATCAATTACACACCAAAATTAAGCGGCACTACATTTATGAAAATAAGTCTTCGTTATCAATTTTTCTTTTGCATAGGCCTAGACGACGTTAATATAATGCACTATTTAATTGGTATATTCTATCTTCTCGAGATAATTTAAAGAATCCTCACTTTTTTTTTTTTTTTTTGGAAAGAACGGATAATCTCTAAAATGAACCCTTAGTAATTAGATTGCAACTCAGTAGTCTTCGATTTTTTTTGTTAGACCTATAAATCATTACCGCAGCATACACACCGTTTGAAAATAGCGTAAAACTTCGAAATCCAAATGAAACTGTTTGTAACTTATTTTAAAAGTTTGTTTATAGCTGTTGAGGTATTAGATCTACGGTCATATGTTGTAGAGGTAGTTGCAATGAACACTTCGAGCACGTTGGCATTGGAAACCCCACCAATCTTGTGTCGCCGTGCCAGGAGCTAACCAGTGAAAAAGTATATGTATTCAGTTCATTTGATGTAAACTACGAATGATACCAGTGCAGTGCATGAAAGAGATCATATCTATATATTCTTAGGGAAAATAGTATTAGTTGTGAATTCGCAAACTTGTCGACGTGTATGACATTCGAAATAAAATAAAAAAAAGCACTACTTGGCAACTGTTACATTGAGTCTGAGATTCCGGATGATACAGAAAGAATCAGTCGCATAAGATTTGAGCACCACTGTGCAAAGTGCCCCAGAATGTAGTCAGGGATCTATGTCGGATGTACGAAGAGGCTTGTTGTGAGTGAGCATTGATGCTTCAGAAAACTGGGAGCAGATTGTCCAGCCCTGAACAATCTAATATCAGAAACCATTCAAAAATATGTAAAACTTTTATAGACAATAAAGATTTTTCTATAATAGGACAGGTACAAAAAGAAAACGAATTTAACAATACTGGAATCATTAGTATCAAGAGAGAAAAAAAAGACAGAGAAAGAAGAAAAAAAGTAAAGAGAGAGAGACAGAGGAAAAGAAGCTAAGAAACTGAAAGGGAGGGGTGGGACCTCCCTTCCTGCCCTGAGCCCCTCCTGTTCCTACATCTCAGAGAGAAGGAGAGAGGAGAAAGGAAGAAAGAAGGAAAGAGAGAGAGAGAGGAAAAGAAACTAAGGACTGAAAGGTAGGGGTGGGACTCCCTTCCTGCCCTGAGCCCCTTTCCTCCTCCCTACCTCTCACAAAAGAAGGAGAGAGAGAAAGAGACAGAAAGGAAGGAGGAAAGAAGGAAAAAGAGAGAGAGAGATAAAGAAGAAGGAATTGAAAAGGGAGGGTGGGACCTCCCCTTCCACCCTGAGCCACCCTTCTCCTATTTCTACCTCTCACGAGAGAAGGAAAGAGAAAAAGTAGAGAAAGGAAGAAAGAAGGAAAGAGAGAGAGGAAAGATAAGAGGAAAAGAATAAGGACTTAAAGGGAGGGGTGGGACCTCCCTTCCGCCCGAGCCCCTTCTCTTCTTCCCTACCTCTACGAAAGGAAGGAGAGAGGAAAGAGACCAGAAAGAAAGGAAAGAAAAGGAAAGGAAAGAAGAGAGAAAGATAGAGGAAAAAGAAGGCTAAGGACCTAAAGGGAGGGGTGGGGGACTTCCCTTCCGCCCTGAGCCCCTTCTCCTCTTCCACTTCTCAAGAGAGAAGGGAGAGAGAAGAACAGAGAAGGAAAGGAAAGAAAAGGAAAGGAAAGAAGAGGAGAGAGAGAAAGATAAAAGGAAAAGAAGCTTAAGGACTTGAAAGGGAGGGGTGGGACCTCCCTTCCTGCCCTGAGCCCCTTCTCCTCTTCCTACTTCTCACAGAAGAGAAGGAGAGACGGAAAAGAGACAGAAAGGAAAGGAAGAAAAAAGGAAAGAGAGAGAGAAAGATAGAGGAAAAGAAGCTAGGATGAGGGAGGGGTGGGACCTCCCTTTAAATGCCCTGAGCCCTTCTCCTCTTCCTACCTTCACAAGAGAAGGAAGAGAGAGAAAGAGACAAGAAATGGAAAAGGAAGGAAGGAGAGAGGGAGAGAAAGATAGAGGAAAAGAAGCTAAGACTGAAGGGAGGGGTGGGACCTCCCTTTCTGCCCTGAGCCCTTCCCTCCTTTCCACTTCTACAAAGAGAGAAGGAGAGAGGAAAGAGACAGAGAAAGGAAGAAAAAAGGAAAGGAGAGAGAAAGATGACAAAAGAAAGCTAAGGACTGAAAGGGAAGGGGGGGACCTCCCTTCCTGCCCTGGGAGCCCCTTCTCCTCTTCCTTACTCTCACAGAGAAGGAAGGAGAGAGAAAGAAGAGAAAGAAAGGAAAGGAAAAAAAAGGGAAAGGAGAGAGAACGATAGAGGAAAAGAAGCTAAGGACTGAAAGGGAGGGGTGGGACCTCCCTTCCTGAAACTGAGCCCCTTCTCCTCTTTCCTATTCTCAAAGAGAAGAAGAGAGAGAAAGACAGAGAAAGGAAAAAAAAAAAAAGAGAGAGAGAGAAAAAGAGAGAGAGGAAAAGAAACTAGGACTGAAAAGGGAGGGTGTGACCTCCCTTCCTGCCCCTGAGCCCCTTCCTCCTCTTCCGGGGAACTTCTCACAGAGAGAAGGGAGGAGAGGAAAAGACAGAGAACCAAAAGGAAAAAAAAGGAAAAAAAAAAGGAAAGAGAGAGAAGAAAAAAGGAAAGAAAGTAAGGACTGAAAGGGAGGGGTCCACCTCCCTTCCTGCCCTGAGCCCCCCCCCCTTTCCTTTCTACTTCCTCACAGAGAGAAGGAGAGAGAGAAAGAGACGAGAAAGGAAGAAAAAAGGAAAGAGAGAGAGAAAGTAGAGGAAAAGAAGTAAGGACCTTAAGGGGAGGGGTGGGACCTCCCTTCCGCTGAGGACCCCCTCTCCTCTTTCCTATTCTCACAGAGAGAAGGAGAGAGAGAAAGAAGACAGAGAAAGGAAGAAAAAAAGGAAAAGAGAGAGAGAAAGCTAGAGGAAAGAAGGCTAAGACTGAAAGGGAGGGGTGGGACCTGGCCCTCCTGCCTGAGCCCCTTTCCTTCTTCCTACTTCTCACAGAGAGAGAGGAGAGAAAGAAAAGAGGGAGAGAGGATAAAAAGAAAGAGAGAGGAGATAAAGGAAAAGAACTAAGGACTTAAAGGGGAGGGTGGGACCTAACCCTTCCTGCCCTGAGCCCCTTCTCCTCTTCCTACCTTCTCACAGAGGAAGGAGAGAGGGAAAGAAAGAAAGGCCAAAGAAAAGGAAGGAAAGAAGGAGGAAAGAGAGAGAGAGAGAAAGAAAAGGGGGGGGGGATGAGGAAAAGAAGCTAAAGGGATTAAATTGGAAGGTGGGACCTCCTTCCTGCCCTGACTTCTCCTTTTCACCTCTCAAGAGAAGGAAGGAAGAAGAAAGAGACAGAGGAAAGGAAGAAAGAAGGGAAAGAGAGAGAGAGAGAGAAAGATAAAGGAAAAGGAAAGTAAGGACTGAAAGGGAGGGGTGGGACCCCCCTTCCCTGACTAAGCCCCCTTTCTCCTCTTCCTACCTCTCACAGAAAGAATAAGGAGAGAGAAAGAGAAACAAAGAAAGGAAGAAAAAGGAAGGAGAAGAGAGAAGAGAGAGAAAGATAGAGAAAAGAAGGAAGGATTTAGTGAGAGGTGAACCTCCCTTTCCTGCCCCTGAAGCCTTTCCTCTTCCTACCTCTCACAGGAAGGAGAAGGAGAGAGAAAGAAAGAACAGGAAAAAAGGAAAGAAGGAAAGGAAAGGAAGAGAGAAGGAAGAGAAGGAAAAGAAGCTAAGGACTGAAAGGGAGGGGTGGGACCTCCCTTCCTTCCCTGAGCCCCTTCTCCTCTTCCTACTTCTCACAAAGAGAGAAGAGAGAGAGAAAGAGACAAAAAGAGAGAAAGAAAAAAAAGGAAAAAGAGAGAGAAAGAAAGGAGAGATAGAAAAAGAAGCTAAGGACTTAAAGAGGGGAGGGGTGGGACCTCCCTTCCTGCCCTGAGCCCCTTCTCCTCTTCTACTTCTCACAGGAGAGAAGGAGAGAGACAGAGACAAAGAGAAAAGGGAAGAAAAAAGGAAAGAGAGAGAGAAAGATAGAGGAAAAGAAGCTAAGGGACTGAAAGGGAGGGGTGGGACCTCCCTTCCTGCCCTGAGCCCCTTCTCCTCTTCCTACTCTCACAGAGAGGAAGAGAGAGAGACAAAGAGAGGAGAGAAGAAGAGAGGAAAGAGAGAGAGAAAGATAGAGGAAAAGAAGGCTAAGGACTGGAAAGGGAGGGGTGGACCTCCCTTCCTGCCCTAGCCCCCTCTCCTCTTCCTACTCTCACAGAGAGAAGAGAGAGAGGAAAGAGACAGAGAAGAAGAAAAAGGAAAGAGAGAGAGAAGATAGAAAGGAAATAAAAGAAGCTAAGGACTGAAAGGGAGGGGTGGGACCTCCCTTTCCTGCCCTGAGCCCTTCTCCTCTTCCTACTTCTCACGAGAGAAGGAGAGAGAGAAAGAGACAAAGAAAGAAAGAAAGAAAGGAGGAGAGAGGAGAGAGAAAGATAAAGAGGAAAAGAAGCTAAGGGATGAAAGGAGGGGTGGGACCTCCCTTCCTGCCCTGAGCCCCTTCTTCCTCTTCCTACTTCTCAAAGAGAAGAAGGAGAGAGAGAAACAGACAGAGAAGGAAAAAAAAGGAAACAGAGAGAGAGAGAGGAGAGAGAAGCTAGGGAAAAAGAAGCTAAGACTGGAGGGGGAAGTGGGGGACCTCCTTCCTCCGCCCTGAGCCCCTTCTCCTCTTCCTACTTCTCAGAGCGAAGGGAAAAGAGAGAGAGAGACAGAGAGAGAGAGCAGAGAAAGAAAGAAAAAAGAAGAGAGAGAGAAAGATAGAGGAAAAGAACAAGGACTGAAAGAGGGGTGGACCTCCCTTCCTGCCCTGAGCCCCTTCTCCTCTTCCTACTTCTCACGAGAGAAGGAGAGAGAGAAAGAGACAGATTTAGAAGGAAAAAAAAAGGATAAAAAAAGGAGAAATGAGAGAGATAGAGGAAAAGAAGCTAAGGGTACTGTAAAGGGAGGGGTGGGACCTCCCTTCCCCCTGCCCTGAGCCCCTTCTCCTCTTCCTACTTCTCACGGAAGAGAAGGAGAGAGAAAGAAAGAGCAGAGAAATGAAGAAAAAAGGAAAAAAGAGAGAGAGAAAGATAGAGGAAAAGAAGCTAAGGACTGAAAGGGAGGGGGGGTGGGTACCGTGCCTTCCTGCCCTGAGCCCCCTTCTCTTCTCCCTTCCACTTTCTCACAGAGAGAAGAGAGAGAGAAGAGCACAGAGAGAAAGAAAAAAAAAGGAAAGAGAGAGAGAAAGATAGAGGAAAAGCAAGCTAAAATGACTAAAGGAGGGTGGACCTCCCATTCAATGCCCTGACGCCCCTTTTCCTTCCTCCTACCTCTCACAGAGAAAAGGAGGAGAGAGAAGAGACAAAAGGAAAGAAAGAAGAAGAGAGAGAGAGAGAGAGAGAGAGAAAAGATAGAGAGGAGCTAAGATTTAACGGTGAAAGGGAGGGGTGGGACCTCCCTTCCTGCCCTGAGCCACCCCTTCTCCTCTTCCTACCTTCTCACAGAGAGAGGAGAGAAGAGAAAGAGACAGAATAAAGTAAAGGAAGGAAAAAAGAAAGAGAGAGAGGCGAAAAAAAAGATAAGGAAAAGAAAAGGGAATGACCCTGGAAAGGGGGGGTGGACCTCACCCTTCCTGCCCTAAAAGCCCCTTCTCCTCTTCCTACCTCCTCACGAGAGAAGGAAAAGAGGAAAGGAAAGAAATACAAAGAAAGGAAGAAAGAAGGAGAGAGAGAGAAGAGAGGAAAAGAAGAAAGGATAAAGGGAGGGAAAAGAAAGCAAGGAATTTAAAGTGAAGTGGTGACCTCCCTTCCTTCCCTGAGCCCCTTCTCCTCTTCCTACCTCTCACAGAGGAAGGATAGAGAGAAAGAAGACAGAGAAAGGAAGAAAGAAGGAAAGAGAAGAGAGAGAGAGAGAGAGAAAGATAGAGGAAAAGAAGCAAGGACTGAAAGGGAGGGATGGGACCTCCCTTCCTGCCCTGCGCCCCTTCTCCTCTTCCTACCTCTCAAGGAGAAGGAGAGAGAGAAAGAGACAAAGAAAGGAGAAAGAAGGAAGAGAGGAAGAGAGCGAGAAGAAGAGAGAGAGAGAGAGAAGGCGAGAGAAGAGAGTGGAAAGAAGCTAAGGACTGAAGAGGAGGGGTGTGACCTCCCTTCCTGCCCTGAGCTCCTCTCCTCTTCCTACCTCTCACAGAGAGAAAGGAGAGAGAGAAAGAGACGAAAAAGGGAAAATAGAGAGAGAAGAGAGAGAGAGAGAGAAGGAGAGCGAGCGAGAGCGAGAGAAGAGAATGGCTCTCACATACCTTCATTGCCCGTGAGGGCCCTTCTATCTATTTGTGATTTACCAGCTTTCTCTGTTGAGTTGCAAAAATGATGAAATAAGATGCAAAGTACACAGGTGAATTCCGACTGACGGTTTGTTGTGGTGCTGTTCCATCGCGTTCAAGGGGGCGTTTTGATCTCTTTGGCCCAGTCTTTGAGGTTGGCTGAAGGATGGGTGTTTGGGATGGTGGGACCTCCCGTTTGTTGGAACCGGGTGTAGCCCGGTTACAACAGACCAACACCCATCCCGAAGTCAACCCCATAGTATGGACCGAACAGATCGCAACGCCTCCGGAATACGACGCACCCAGCATCAACTCGCAACCAGTCAAAATTCTTCCAATTTTGGGTGCTTCTCTTCGTTTTTCTTTTTGTTTCCTTTAATTTTTCCTTCATTTTCAATTTTGGGTTTTCCTGCTTCTCCTTCTGTTTCCTTCTTGTTTTTCCTTTAATTTTCCTCATTTTCATTTGTTTCCTTTTCCTTTTTCATTCTTCCTCTTCGTCCTCTTCATCCCATTCTTCCTCTTCGTTCTCTTCATCCTCTTCGTCCCTCTTCATCCCATTCTTCCTCTTCGTCCTCTTCATCCTCTTCGTCCTCTTCATCCCATTCTTCCTCTTCGTCCTCTTCATCCTCTTCCTCCTCTTCATCCTGTTTCCTCCTCTTCGTTCTCTTCATCACATTCTTCCTCTTCCTCAAACAATTCTGACTCCTCATCTTCTTCATCGGATTCATCGGGAAACTTGGGATCTTCGAACAGCTTATCCGCAACGTCCTTGACGAAGCCCCTGAGAGTGTCGTATTCCTCTCTTTCGTCAGCGTCACGTAGGATGTCGTTAGCGTTAGTTGATCTTTTGCATCATTTCTTTCACTTGTTGTCGCTCTGCCTGAGGCCCCTGGAACTTATCAGGGTGGCTCTTGAGGGCCAGCTTCCTGTAGGCCCTTTCTATTTCCTTCAAAGCAGCATCCTCAGCAACGCCTAGGATGTCGTAGGGGCAGCCATGAAGTTCCATTCTTTCCAGGGTTTCGGCAGCTGCGATCAATTCTTCCACATCTTCTTGATCTTCATCTAGTTTCTCAAGATGGACCGTAGCTTCACCGTGTCTTCCAAGCAGCAAGAGACACAATGCCAGTCTAACCTACCAGTCATCTTGATCTTCGTCCTTATCCAGTACATCGAGGAAACAGTCACATGCTTCTTGCAGCCGTCCAAGCTTACAAAAGACGTTTCCTTTCATTCTGGCCAAGTCAACACGTACCTGCGGGAAAAAGGATTCCAGAGACTGGGCGTGTGTAAGCGTTTCCAAAACAGCATCGATTTCACATTCATCTATCATCGATGGAATCGAGTACCATATCTTCCGCTGCTCCAGAAACTCTTTTCCCTTGAGTGCCCTTTCGTGGTTAGGACATCGGTCTAGAACCTGAGTCAAAATCATTTCAGCTTTCTCTAACTCAGCATCAAAGGCACAAAGTAGGGCAGACTCCACCAGAACATCACAGTCATCTTGATACTCGGCAGGTAAATTGTCCAGTATTTTTTTGTTTTGGGCCTCTTCCACCATTCCTAGAGCTGTGTGGCATCTCAACTCCTTTACACGACAATCCAACACATTATCATAGTCCTTTGTTATAATTCCCAGGAAAACAATTGCTGTCTGAAAATCTTCCATCTCAATACAGCGATCAGCCTCTGCCTCCAGGACTTTTCGTCGATGTACTTCTACCTGTGTACTTTTTTCTTCGGCCTCTTTGAGTCGCTTTTGTACCTGACTCAAGGTATCTTCCGCCACTTTCAGATTTCCTCTTACTTCCTTCAACTCAGTTTCTAGTGATTTCCTTGCGGCTCTTTCGCTCTGGAGGATTCCATTTTGATCTTGTCGTTTTGCGATCTTTTCTTTGAGGGCCTTGTTCTCTGCAACCAGAGCATTATTTTTATTCTTTTGTTTATTTGCTTTTAAATTACTCAGTGAGGCCACTTCCCGCTCTCTCTCGTCTAATTTCTCCTTCAGCTTTTCATTTTCTCGTTGAAGCTGCTGAACTCTCTCGTCCAGAATACGGACCTTCTTCTGTGCCTCATGAACATGATTTTTTCCGAGGTCACGATTTATGGCAAGAGCAGATAATTCTTGCTGTGAGGTTCGCAAACTTCTCTTCGAGTTGTGTGCTCACCCTTTTTGTTTAATTTTTTCCTTTCCGCTTCATGCGCCTTGACTTTCTCTTCCAGGTAACCACAATAAAAGTCATTGTCCGATGCTCGACTCTCCATTTCATCCAGTTTGTTTCTGTTCCGCTCAC
The DNA here is from genome assembly GCF_015104395.2 of Macrobrachium nipponense. Lineage (NCBI taxonomy): Eukaryota > Metazoa > Arthropoda > Malacostraca > Decapoda > Palaemonidae > Macrobrachium > Macrobrachium nipponense. The sequence goes on from NC_087214.1 coordinate 49,119,992, forward strand.
ACTCTTTGTCTCTATCTGCGAGTTGGTCCTTTAGAGTGTCTACTTCCTCTCCTTTCCGGATTAATGCTTCCTCATAGTCTGCAATTTTCGTTTTCAACTCGTTGACTAATTCATCATTCCTCTTGGTAAGAGCTTCCTCGTTTCTCTTTCCCTCGTCAATTTCACGAAGGAGACTAGAGTTTTCCTCCTTCAGAAGGGATATCATTTCGGTTGAATAGAAAACGTCATCTCGGGCAATTTGGTGAGACTTCCTTACCTCCAAGTACTTGTATGTACATGTCCAAGAAGCCTCCCAGAATAAGACCTATCGCATTTTTACCAATAAAGTATCCAAGGTTTTGGATAATATTTCCATTTACAAAAGATAACACTGATCCAGGAACGGATCAGAGCCAATAAGTTTGTTCAAACCTTAACTTTACTAAGTGCAAACATGGTTAGTGGTTTTATACCCTTCTTGCAACCTGTTAAAAATGCTAGAAACAGAAAAAGCCACTGAACTTTGGGAATTCCAAAGAATCGTTATTTCGGCTCCAACACGATTCTTCATTCTTCAATAGATTCCTCACGGAGCCTTTGGAAGCACTTGGAGTCATTGAAGGCATAGGATTGGAGGCTTCTGGAGGCGTCGACAGCTTCAAAGATCATGGTGGCAATCAAGACGATTGTGAAGATGAGAAATAAATGTCTTCGACGGGCGAGTAACTAAACTGGAAGTTAGAAATGTTATCATTTCAACTACCGTTGATTATATCAGAAAAATAGAATGAAAAATAAACAATAAAAAAATAAATACCGAGTATTCAAGCTATTTTGACGAGATATGTAAATTTCTTTAGATCACTTGCACACACACATACACACACAGACACACACACACCCCCCCCCACACACACACACACACACACACACACATATATATATATATATATATATATATATATATATATATATATATATATATATACACACACACTTATTAAGCGTTCAAATGTATAATATCCATTGTTGGGGGGGGGGGGATAGAAGCAATTTCTTTTTAGGGGGGTTGAGATATGTTTTTAAGAAAATCTAATTAGCCTGTGTTCGAACCCTATGGTTATCTTAACCTCTGTGCCCAATTTCATATTCATGGGTTCACTGGTGTAGACATTCACTTGAGGAATGAGCAGACAAACAAACATATGCATACATACATATCTGAAATTAAATGTACATATGTTAATTATATGTATATATACATATATATTCAGAGTAAAAGACCGACTCTGCCCTTGATGACGTCTAATGTGGGATATAAATATTACTTGTCCCAGATGTGATATGGGAAATTAATGTGGGATCCACGAAGCGTCTTCTCAGGGTACAAGTCGATTCTCATGAGAGGGTCAGTCACAGAACGGGATGTCGCCTGTTCAACCCAGATGCATCTAACATAAGAAATCATTCCATCCAATGTAAAACAAACTTCGAATACAAAGATTTCTCTATAATTGGACAGGTCAACAACTCTAAGACCTATTTATTTTAGAGACGTTGAAAATGAAACAATTTGTTCCGGTTTTAAATCCCAAGTCCTCAGCTGTTTCAACCTTTTTTTTTTCAATCTTTTTTTTTATCTTGACTTTGTTGTTGTTCTTAACGCCTGTTGTTGTTTCTTAACGCCTGTTTATTGTTTACTTTTCGTTTTTGCTTTTTTTAGTTTTACTCTTGACTTTGCTCTGGCAGGTTAGCTCCACTCTTCCTTTAAGTTATTTATTTATTTATTATTATTATTATTTTTAAATATAAATCCTTGTATATTAGTGTTCAATTTCATAGTTTTTTTTATTTATATAACTTGTTTTTAACTTGACTTGTTGTGTGTTTTAAATATGGTCTCCATTTAAATTGACTTAAAGATAACATTGTTTTTATTTTATATTTTTTAAAAAAGTTATTAAAAATATTGTGAAACGTCGGAATAAATGCCATAATGTCAAATTCCTGTGTGTTCCTACCTGCCTTCATATTATATATATATATATATATATATATATATATATATATATATATATATATATATATATATATATATATATATATATATATAGCATACATACATATATATATATTCGCATCCATGGTTAAGCAGGAATACAGACGTAGATGACACGGTAACCATTTATTCCAACGTTTCATGAATCGTAATCACATCATCAGGGAGATCTACAACATTAAAATATATATGTTAATGTGGATTAATTTAATTTAATGAGCTAATACAAGACTTTATTTTGAAAATCGGGCGAAGAAAACATAAAAACAATAATACTAAGATAAAATTGTTAAGAACATAAAACGCACCTAAGCACAGACGCCTTGGGACTTGATAATAGTAAAACCAGACAACATACTTAACTACAGACACACTTAAAAACCACTGGAGGATAAGGACGCACTAGGAATAAACATGCAATTTTTTCCCCAAGAAGGCAGAGCGTTAAGACAAATACAAGGGTTGTTTGACAGTTCAAAGAGGGAACTCGTTGTCTAATAACCAATGTGTCAAGAATAAGCAGTTCTTGTGGTTGTTTGTATAACATAATCTTGAAATCTTCATATGACTGATTTCCGTCTTGCATTTTTTAATGGTATGGTTGCGTGTGTAATATATATACTATATATATATATATATATATATATTATATATATATATATATATATATGATATATATCTATATGTATATATAAAATGTATGTTTGTAATATGTATGTATTGCCAAAATTTGTCCAAATCGCCGAAATATACAGAGGGGTCCTTCTGCGCCTCCAGATGAAAGTAAAAGGAAAACGTCTTGCATTCACGAAATCGTTCCATCTCGTACTTTCCCCGAGATTTGTAAAGCCTTTACACAGAGGGAATGTCATGTGGAGCAAGAAAGGAGGAGGAGGAGGATGAGGAACTTTTGCTTTGGAGAGGTGACAAGAAAAAATGTCAAACGCTATTTTTGTCAATGGAGGAAAATTTTTATTTTTAGACCAGTTTGCTTTGTTGATGGTCAGAAATAGCGCTCTCTCTCTCTCTCTCTCTCTCTACTCTCTCTCTCTTCTCTCTCTCTCTCTCTTGTAAGAAATGAAATAATGCACTTTAAACATGAGCCATGACTTGTTTCTAAGTTTTAAAACTGTGCCCTTAATACCTAGTTTCATTTACTTGAGTAATTAGAGACAAACTGTTTACGTTGATTATGAAACGTTGTAAAAATACCATAACCAAATATCGCTGAAAAATTGGACCTTTGACCCAAGAGTTGTAAGACTGATTTATTCATTTTTATTAGAGAAACGACTCGGATGGTGCCACTAACACACAATGGATGTCCGACGTGAGGCTTGGGAAAGGTTGTGCGTAAATACGACATTCAAGAAAGATAAAGAAGGATCACAATAACTTTCTCAGTGGAGTATTATTTGGCCCAGACAGATTGAAATATCGGACCCGCTGCGTTTAGATATTTCCAGCCAAGTCCGGCTGAGCAATATGGTAATGTTTTAATGCGACTATTCTCGATTCAATTGAATGCAACGGTGGGACTAAAACCGCGGCGTCTGTTACAAAAGGAAAAATGAAAGAGAGTTGGTTGCAACTATTGTTGGACAAGCGTGACCAATCGGTGGTATGGGGGTGAGGGGTGACGGATAGGACCCCATCTATTGCGCAAAGTTGTTCGCCCTTTGTCTTCCAGGTTTTCTTTCGGGGTATTATTTAATCAAGGTACCCTGGGCTGCAACGCATGACATATCAATGTTCTACTGGCAGTCTCGGTATGAATCATTATTCTAACCTTACTTTGATTCATTTATTATATCGATTTCATCAAAATATCGTGATCAGACATTTGATTGGAATAATTTTATCTCAACTATAATAAATCTCGCATCACTGCCTCACCCTTCAAAAGTAATCTTTGATTAAGGGAATTTTTTTTGTCTTGCTATTCAGAGGCTCTTCAAAGAAATCGTGCATCGTTGGCGAAAGCTTTTTCGAAACATGATAACTTCCATTACCTAAATTATATCTTCCTGTTTCATCGCAGAATATTATACAAATACTTCAGCTTTAATCCCACAATCTGAGAGAATGTTACACAACCTTTACTATACAGCATATTTCAATATTAGAAAACTTTTTTTTTTTTTTTTTTTTTTTTAGAAATTTAGATTCTATTAGAAATAATGCGTCTAAACTCCATTTACTGGATTATTTTTCCTCTTCATATTCTGAGTAATTCTTCAAGATTCAGTGTTTGAAGTTATTGAACTGAGGCCGATTACGAATAGTTTTCTCTTCGATTTAGTAGATTTCGTTCCTGGCAGCTGCTGATCGCCTTCGTCAAACGGTCATGACTTCAGATTTTCTGAAATGGGGTTTTCTGCAATTGCTGTATCATAGTCGATTCCAATAACAATGTTTTCTCACGCCTTTATCTATTAAGAAAGTCTTGGATAAGTAAGGAGTCTATTCATTGTTTAATATCCAGCTAACAAATATGCAATTTCTCTTTCCTGAGCTGTTAACTTCCTCGTGGGTTTAACACAAGGAAATTTTTCCCTCTTGATTTAGATAACATTGGAAATACTCGGGGAAAATGTTAAGGAAATATCTTTAATTTCCATGAATGATTAATCTTATATTATTCTAATCGCTATTTTATTTATATCATCCCTGAAAGATTTCAGTTTTCACTCTTTAAAACTTGAACTTTTTCCCAATACGAGAATCTGAATATAAACTCGTGAAGCTTTTCATTTTTCCAACGAATCTCGAACGGAATTTTAATGCATTAATCAATAGCATAGAAACAAAAAGATGAGAGAGAGAGAGAGAGATGAGAGAGAGAGAGAGAGAGAGAGAGATTGAGCAGAGAGAGAACAAAATGAAATTTTAGCTTATGCATACATATAGCCATCGCCATGATTTTTTTTTATTTATTTATTTATTTATTTTTTTTTTTTTACCTCGCTGGCACAGGATGGGTTATATACTTTTTTGCTTCCAAAATAGGAATTCCACAGGTCACGTTTCCCAGAGAAACTATGCGCGTCATTTGTATTTTGTGGTATAAAACCTTCCTTTCCTACTTTCCTGTATTTTTTTTTTTTTTTTTTTTTTTTTTCGAAGAATGGCCTCTTCGTAATTTTTTTCTTAATAATGGCCTTCTTGTATGTTAGATATAAAATTATCAAGTTCGGAATTTGCCTGAAGAAAATGAAACAATTTAAAAAACTTTGCTCAGTATAGTACAAAAAACACATGTAAGAAATGAGCCAAGTTTCTTCGGCGTAATCGAGTTTTCTGTACAGCGTATAATGCTGTATGAAACTCTTGGCCATGGCCCGGCAGTGGCTTATGATGTTGGCACCTATAGCAGTACCAAACACACGATCATGACTAACTTTAAATAAAATAAAAACGACTCAGGCTAGAGGGCTGCAATTTGGTATGTTTGATGGTTGGAGGGTGTATGATCAACATAGCAATTTGCAGCCCTCTAGCCTCAGTAGTTTTTAAGACGAATAGCCATCTCAATAGTTTTTCTTTTATAAAAACTAAAAAGTATTGATAAAGAACTTACCAAACAAAAAACATTTCTTTGAGTCTGACAGACCGTAGGCAGAATACCTTTAAAAGGATAGTTATTGTACTGGTACTATTGCCAAATAAAATAAAAAATAAAACATCTCTGTGGAAACCTAAAGAAGCTTTCAAGTGTGTCATGACTGGTTAAGGACAGCCGAGGATACAGACAGTTAGTCACGTAAGTTTCCTCTGCCATTGTTTCCTTCGAGGAAACCTTTGCATTTTCAGAAGATATTTTCGAACGCCTCAGCCGGAAGTAAATTCCTACAAAAGGTCGGGAGGCTCCGGATTCCTTTCCCTCCCAAAACTGTTATTTATCTGGAAGTGGGAAATCCTTTGACGGGAAGCTAAATTAAGCTGAGAGAGAGAGAGAGAGAGAGAGATACTAAAATCATTGCGTCAAGTTTTTACGCTTGGCTGCGCCCTTCAACACCTTAATATAGGCTCTGCTGAAAGCTTTTGTTCTGTCTTATTAATCATTTGTGTCCTAAGGCCAGGTATATGATTAATATTCTTGCACAATTAATTATTAGGACAATACAAGACTCAGTCATTTTGAAATGTAGATATGCAAATGTAAAATCAGTGGTGGGATGTATTAAGTTCTGTATCTAAAAGTCTCCTATATAGATTTCATACACGTTTATACCTTCCAGATTTGTTTAAAGGAATTTTTTGCATACCTCTTGTGGTCTTACTAATTAACTGGTATATTTAGCATTTGAAGTTATTTTCTTTCCAATTTTTGCAAATATTGTTTTGTGTTCGATGCATCGTTAATTTTATTAACAGTTATTTTATCATTTTTATATTTCATACACTGGTCATCAATGTATATCAATACTTGTGAGTTTTTTTCATTCAACTTATAACATTCAATTCTAAAATTCCCTTTTGGTTATTCCATTTAACACAATACAATAAATTAAGAAATTCCATTAATATAATTTCGTATAACATAGTACATTAAACTTTAACATTTCGTTTAGAATTTAACATGTGACCTGAGAACCTTTCATGAACACTCTCTGGAGGGAGATTCTGTATCTTTTAGGTCGTACGCGGTTAACTGGTAAAGAGCTGCAGGTATGAGAATTCACGCACAAATTGCGGAAGGTGATTCTCGAGGAATATTCGTTGCACTTCAGTGTAATTAAGCCATCAATGGAAGTGGTCAGGCACTGTCTTGCAGTTCCCTGGTATGTCACTGTTATGTCACGTTCATTTGCATACCTGGAGACACCGCAATGTTAGAGAGATTTAAAAATGTATCATCGACGTAACAAAGGTTGTCTCATTATGACGTAGAAATGGAAAGAGACTGCTACCTTGAGGAAGGCCGTTGGAGAAGCCGAATTATGGCAAATCTTTACCCCATTTGCTACACAAAATCTCCGTCCTTGTTTTGACGGACTGACGTATGCCATTTTGCCCAGTTCGGAGGAAATGGGTTTCAAAAATAATTTTTACTTGTATATATATTTTTTTTTAGAATGTCTTGAGGAAAGTACTTTATTTTTGCCAATATCGTTTTTAATAAGTTGTGAAAGGACTGTGATACAAAAAATGAATGATTGGCTATTTTTATTAAGGGAAAATATTTATGCAAAACTATATGTCGCTTCGTGAAAATACACCTGTCACTGAAATTCGGGATACGTCACTGATATGTCACGTTCAAGAATTGCAACTTCACAGCTGGTCTATAGTGAACTTTCATCATACACTGTCATACTAGCAGGGAATTGATTATCAACATTATCAACCTAAATAAATAATAGTATTGTAATATAGCGTTCAGTTCAGCATTAGCTTGTGATACTTGATGATACCAAAAACATTGCTGCATTAAGAACCAGCAATATAAAGTGAAATATATAAGAATGTACCTTCTTTCCGAAGTCTCGAAAGGAACCTCAGTGTTTGCGCTGTCACAAATGTTTTCGTCACATAAACAAGTATAAGAAAAAACAGGAAATGCTGAGGATAGGTAAATAGTTCAGCAATTCTTTCAGGTTATACTACATGCAAGTATCGGGTGAGTGGTTAGCTTCAAATTCAGACTGGATGTTTGAAGTGTGGAGAATGAGGGAAAGACCAAAGTTGTCTTTTCTGTTTCTTAAAGTCGTTTTCGTTTTCTTGTATTATTGTTAGCATCTTTGTATTATTATCCCTACTCTTTTGGGATCTTTCCTAGATAGTGACCCCAAGGGTTTTTGGTGGTCGTTGTCTAAGACTAATATTTCTTGGGGTCACTATCTTTATAACATTTAGTCTTTTCTTTGTTTTAACGTCATCACCCCAACGGGCTTTTGCTAAACACGCCGCAGCGGGGGATATATATCTGGTTAAAACCCTGGGAGGATCATCTTTTGTATTGATGAATATGAATTTTATTCTTGTCTATCTGATTGCCTGCTTCCATTGAAGTTCGACCGTTCCTAGACATAGCTGCCTATATCCTGTTGTGTTTGTTCAAGCTACGTAATCATTACCGCTACATTTGTTGGTCTTTGGGTTGCTTAATACCCCAAAGATGTTTTTTTGTAAGCTCCTAATTACTGAAGAATATTACAGCATCTCTATTGTCTCCTGCTGTGAATTCCTAATGAAAAACGCGTTTAAAAGGTATTGCAGCATCTCTACTGCTCTTGATGTGAATTCTAATAAAAAAAAAGTTATCTGACAAACCACTACCATTTTATGTGTGCTGCATATATCATTGCTGTTATTGATAGTGTTTATATCAAGCGTGTTTGATTGATTTTATTTTTGTCCTTTTTTTATCCTTTACAGTTTTACCACAGCTAAATCTTACCGAGATCCAACTGTGAATCTCCCTCAGGAATACTTTTCTTTTATGCTCAGTTAAAGCTGGGGTGTTCATGAAAGGCTCTGAAGTCACGTTTTGAAGTTAAACGAAATTTTAATTTTAAAATTTTATCGACTTTGTTTAATGTATGTATGTATGTATGTATGTATTGATGGATGGTGTTACAAGGATCACGTGACTAAATTACTGCAACATTAGAAGGAAAGAATGAAAAGGCATGCGGACCTAGTGTTTGTACACTTCTTCAGGGTCTTGCATTAAGCATATTTTTATATATATATATATATATATATATATATTATATATATATATATTATATATATATGTGTGTGTGTGTGTATAGGCGTAAGAGTATGTATAGGGAATGCAGTTAAACTTATGGATTGGTAGAGTATTTAATTTATTTAATTTTTCCCTTGGATAAGATATGAGATGGAAATGAATGTATAAAATGTTAAGTATATCTTAGTTTAGCCAGACCACTGAGCTGATTAACAGCTCTCCTAGGGCTAGCCTCGAAGGATTAGATATTTTTGCGTGGCTAGGAACCAATTGGATACCTCACAACGGGACCTACAGTTTATAGTGGGATCAGCACCACATTTTATCGAGAAATGAATTTCTAATCACCAGACAACAAATTATTCTGATTCCACGGTGGCACAGCGGGGATCGAACTCAGGACTAGTGAATTGGTAGGCGAGCACGTAAGCCACTCGTTCAGCGAGGAACTTAACAACAGTATAAAAAAATCAAATCACGTAGAGAGAAAGAGAGACCACCAATTGCTGTCTTACTTTTTTCTTTCGTGTATATTTCCCTTATCCCATATCTGCTTCGAAATGACCGGATGGAGGCCCAAGTTGTTTGGTTGTTGCCAATTCACGAAAAAACAAGTAAGCAAAGCGCTGAACTTTCTTCGACGCAACCGAGTTTTTTGTACAGCGTATAATGCTGAATGAGCTCTCATCGCGGCCAATGAAACTTTCATGCGCAGTGGTGGACTGTGTTATATGGCACCTATAGCGATGCCACGCACGACCATGGATAGCTTTAACCTTATAGAAAATAAAATAACCTACTGAGGCTAGAGGGCTGTAATTTGCTATGTTTGATGATTGGAGGGTGGATGATTATCTTACCAATTTGCAGCTCTATTCTCAGCAGTTTTTAAAATCTGAGGGCGGACAGAAAATGCGGAAGGACAGACAAATAGCCATCTCGATAGTTTTCTCTTTACAGAAAACTAAAACGTGGAAGAGGAAGTGGAAACTGGTCCTTTTCTGCTTTGTTGGGTCTTTTCCAGACGACGTCTTCCATTCCAGGTTTTTATCCAGATTTTGTTTTTTCTTTCAGTAAGCAGGATGATCCTCCAAAAAGCAGTCTCGAGGCCTTGCAATGGATTCCTGCAGATGCAATGACCACGTCACGAGATCTTGCATAACGTCGAACAAAGCAGCTTTCACGACTATTGTCCATTACTGAGTGAGGTTCTACGATGCTCACTTCGACGTCGGGAATCGGGCATTTTATCAATAAGTATTTCTGAAGAATTATGGATATTGCCTAGAGGATTACTTAAGGATTGATGAGAGTAAAGGAAAAATCCATATTTTCCTGTAGAGATTTGTAAGTCTCTTTCAAATGCGATGGCAATAGAACATCCTTATGAAGTTTATTTGCAATAGACCAGAGAAATGGTCTATTCTCTGACGCCATTGAGGCCTAGGGTGAACTTTTTCATGTCTAGAAGTGAAGGCTGAGTCGACAAGAATTCGTAGAGACGGAAAGGTGCATTCATACCAAAAAAATTATTTTTTTAAATAACAAATTATAGAAGAAACCACTTGTTAAGCGTGTTTTTATTAAACTGCCACAAAAGTAAAAAATAATATTTTGAGACGTCCATTTTTATTTTTCTTACGATTGATCATGTCTACAAAATTAAAATCGTGAGGTCCAAACATGGAAGGAATTGCTGCAAGAAATGAAATAAATAAATATATATTCTTGTAGTATTTCCTTCAATGTTTGGCTCCCACGCTTTTATTGTTGTAGACATGATTAATTGTAAGAAAATCTTGGTGTCTCAAAACATTATTTTTTACTTTTTAGTGAATTTTAATAAAGGCATATTTGGAAATTCTTTTATACTATTTATTCTATACTTTTTAGTTTTGACAGAAATTGTAACTGATTTATAATTGTAGTTAACGAGACTGATATCCGTTTACGGGAAGGAGGGAGGGGGAGGGGGAAGGGGAAGAGGGAAGAGAGGAATATGGAAGGGGTTTTACAGAGAAGAGATTCTACCGATTCAAAGAAGTTGTGAAAGATCCGAAGAGTTTCATACAAATCCTGAGATACTGGGAGAGGTCACTGTAGTAGGGTCACTAGAGGTCACTGCTGACCAACTGATCATGTGAGGTTGGGAGTGAGTAACCATGCGAAATTTCAGGTCCGTCGTTTGAAGGGAAAAGGTCGAAAATTGAGTTGCAAGATTTGAGGACAGACAGACGCAGAAGTCGGGTTAAATAAAAGCATATACTTGGAGGGTCAGCTATTGAATTAGTATATTAAATGAAATGGACTTTTTCCTGAAATGTTTTTTTGTTATTTTTTTACTGTTATAATCAAAAAGGCTTTTGAACACGGCTGCATTATTCAACAAATCCCCACAGAAATTATAGCGCATTACTTGGACATCAAAATACAAACATTATCATTCATTATTTTCGAATTCCATTCTTATGAGAATTTTCAGCATCAAACAGCAGAATGTTCCTGCTTTTGTCTTTTGCCCACAGTGCCTCCGTAAATAGCCACCACTCATGAATTTCATGTTTTATGAACCACAAACTTCCATTAGATTCCAGCCTCCCTTCTCATATTTCTTAATTAAGCAGGACAAGGTCCTCCATTTCCTCCTCTGGTGTCCACATACTACTTTCTCAGGGTTTGTACGAAGGACAGTTTCAAGATATCTCTCCTTCTTTTCATGATTACCACATCTGCATATGGAACTTACGTGATTTCTCTTGACGTTTAAATTCTCTCTCTCTCTCTCTCTCTCTCTCTCTCTCTCTCTCTCTCTCTCTCTCTCTCTCTCTCTCTCTCTCTCCCCCCTTCATGCTATCTGACCTCCAGTATTCTTCTGACCAGTTTTATCCTCAAATTGACAAAATCATTAACATATAGATTCATGATCAATATAGTGAACCAAACTAAAATTTCTTTCAATTTCCTTCTACAGATGGAAAAAGAAACCCACAAGATTACTGAGCATAATTTATTTACTTGTAAGTATTTACATAGTATTTTTCTTAAAGTTTTAAGCAAAATACTGTGTAAAATAGTCATACTCGGTAATCTTGTGGGTTTCTTTTTTGATCAATACAGTAATACAGATGCGATATAAAGTTAACATGTTCATTTATCTTGAACCATAAAAGACTTCCTATAGAGAGCGACCTTAGAGAGGAACACAGGGTGGACGTTTTGAATTCCTGTTACTCTTTTGCAAAAGAAGAATGTTGCAGCCACAGCCAGCAGCTGTTCACTTCCGCGCAATGGCACGCCATTCACGGCAGATTGCAGCTCTTCAGAAGTTTTGTTGTACAGATTCAATTGTCACATTTCCTCTCTGGTTTCGCTCTGACATTTGAAAATATTTTGTTCCAGGAAAGAAAGAGAGTTGTTTTTTTTTATCACATAAAGCATCGGTTTCCGTTCCTGTCCAGATATGCCGTCTTTTTAAATGCCAGAATTTTCATTGCAGCTGTATTATAATACTGCTGACCTTCAGTTGGTCATTGAGCACTCGAACAGAAAGTGAAGTCGAGAGTTAACTTTTTGTGAGGTGATAGAAAATAGTACGTGTAACAGAAGATCGAATAGAAAATAAAAATGGTAAGTACAATAAAAGATACATAAACTGTGGTTTCGAGAATTGACGAATGTAAATGCAATTTGATTTAATGTATTAATTATTAACATTACGATAGCCAAGGAGAAAAATGCACTGACTCACCAAGTTAGTATCTCGTTAATATCGCAGTTTTGGAATGGGTTCTGCTCATTTGTTTCTAAATGATTTCATCTCCTATTTAGTTTACCAGCTTCTTTCTTTTATTTGTACATTAACTCAAGGACGAAGCCTTCCGTTTCGTGGAATCTTCTGCCTTGATAATAATGAATCTTTTATGATGTTTCTAATTTATTAAAGCCTCTGTTTTTGCGACAGTGCAGCATTAGGTCATTGGACATTTACCAGTGATTTTTTAGTGAATAGAATTGATCTGATTTAAGAAACCGTATTATTTTACTTAGGGGAAGGCAAACAACTTCATCAGCCAACTATTATATGTCAGGTAACTGACACTGAAATTCTCATTCAGTGTGATTTTATCACGGCTTTAATCAAGTGTTTTGTTGTCAGACGGGAATTCTGCACTATACGCTGAACCATAAATCAATTAGATGTCATTTTAGTTTCTCAATATCTGTGAAAATGGTAATAGAAAAGGCATCAGACATACAAACATGAGAGTTATGAAAGATTCCAGGAATATTTCAAATTTTATCGTTTCCAAAGAAGTTGAACGTAAACTATACATTTAAGTATTCAACTGTATGAAATTATCTTGATCAAAACTCCTTATGTAGTGAAATTTTACAATTGCGCTGAGAATAATATCAAAATTGTGACATATTGAAGCTTCCCGAAAAAAAATACAACTTTTATCTCACTAATTAACATTGGTTAATAAGGTACGGTCGTTATAGCGTGATGTGTAAAAGTGTAATTGATATCCGGTTACTTTGTATCATGTTAGTTGATGTCAAAACCGATCGGCAAACCGACTTCAAATCATTAGCATTTAATAACTCAGAGAGAAAAAATAGTCATTCTCTGGCTTTTACCTTCCTGTAAATTTCACCTCATACATCCGCCGAACCTTCCCAGAGCCTAACAAAGCCAATAATGGAAGACCCAAATATTCCGTTGTATCCAAAAGATCGAAAGACGCCCGAAGGTATTTGGGTGTTGCTGATGCTCGAAGAAAAGAAATATGGAAGAAAAAGATGACACTGTTCTTGTTCTGTTTTGTTGGGTCTCTTCTAGATGTGTTCCATTCTGGCCATCTTTGCAGAAAAAATGTTCTTCCATTATGCTGCATGATCCTCTCCAAAGCAGATCCAAAGTTCTCACAATGGATTCCTACGGATACAATAACGTCGAACAAAGCAGCTTTCACGACTATTGTCCTCACCCGAGTGAGGTTCTTCGCTGCCCACTTCGATGTCCGGAATCGGGCATTTTATCAGTAAGCATCTCTGAAAGAATGATGGGCATTGCCTAGAGGATTACTTTGGGATTGATGAGAGAAAATGAAAGTGTATTTTCCCGTATAGAATTTTAAGCCTCTTTCGAATGCAGGGACAAAAGAGCTTCCTTCTTGTGAAGTTCATTTACAATAGATCAAAGAAATTATTCATTCACTCTCCGTCGCCATTGAGGCTTGGAATAAACGTATTCCTTTTACGAGGTCAAGGCTTAGTTGATTTAACATTTATGGAGTTAAAGCAAATGCGTCCCCAAGTCAGATTTAATTTTCAAAACATGCACACACTAAAATGCATAAGTATTAAACAAGTATTATATGATATAACAATTTTCCTCTGATATTTGACTAAGTTTTATGCATGTTGCCGATACACTAAAAAGCAGAAGTATTAAACAAATATTAAATTATATACAAATTTTCCTCTAATATTTCACCAAGTTTTACGCCCATGTTGTGGCAGTTATATTGTCACATAATCATTGTGAATAATTATGTTTTAGATCTTCACCTTTCGTACACCAAACACACTTTGTTTTATCATGAAGAGGTCCACCCACTGAGGAACGCAGACGCTTTGGTAAGGGAAGGGCGCCTGGATTATCATCATTATTACTTTGCTCTGGCGCGAGATTCTGACTGGAGCAGCGCATTTCGTTGCGTTTAATGACTCTGCAGATTTGATGTTGATGATACTCATACATAACACGAATCATGCATATAATAAACGGTTGGCCCATTTTTCCAGTCAGTTTCATTATGCACATTGCTAAATTTATCAAGACCAGTCCAATTTTTGCCCTTCTCCTTTAAACGTTCCCATCTAACAGGAGAGGTATTTTCAGTGTCATTGCAAGGTTTCCCACATTTCAGGACACATCTTTAGTCATTCATGTTCACTGCTAACTGCAGGAAGAACAGCTTCTGAGTGGTACTCATCTGTATCATCACATCACATCACATCACTTTTGAGGCAACAGAGGTGCAGAATGGCACAAGGTGCAGGCAGACCTGAAAGTAAAAACAAAGTGCAATCAGAAACAAAGATAGGGCTACCACGTTGCAGAGGTTATTTTATAATGAATCAGATGAAGTGCAGTGGAACCAATGGCTTGCAAAACAGTACACCTAAAAAAAACACGTTTAGTAATTAGGTAACAGAGACCTTGGCGGATGGCAGCCACCTTGCGTAACCTAGTCATAAAATTGATGTCAATTATGAATTCCTTGACCCCAAAAATCCCAGAAAGTATATGTTGATCAACGCTGTAGCCCCAACCATAGAAAAAGTCATTTTTTAAGATGGCCCCCGGCGGCCATTTTGGATTTCGGCCCCTTGCGAAGTTACCCCAGACTTTCGCGAGGGTCACCCTCGCCTATTTTTTCTAAGTTATCCTCAAAGATGACAAATCCATAGAGAAACCTTTGTTTGGAGTCCACGGCCACGGAGGTGCCAGAAATGACCCAACTTATTACGCATGCATTCGCGGCTGATTGCAACTCTTCAAAAGTCGTGTAGTACACGATTCAATTGTCACGTCTCCTCTTTTGGTTACGTTTTGACATTTCAAAATGTTTTGTTTCCCAAGGAATATGCTGTCTTAATACATTTTTGACTTTTCATCGTAACTATACTATATCACTTCTGATGATCACTTGAACACTTAGAACTCGACCGCAAACTGATAAATGGAACTAAAATTTTACGAGGCAATAAAAGAATAATTTAAAGAATGTAGCTAAGCTCTAGTTTTGTCAAGTGATGAATATAGCCTATTTTTTATTATGATTAATTGATTATAATGATTACTGTAGCCCAGATGAAAAAATATTTCCCTTTGATATGACGGTTTCTGTCTTGGTTCTATTCATTCAACTGTACAGCTGTTTCATCATGTAATTTAGTTTACCAACTTCGGCCTTTTATTTTTATATTTACTCCAGTACAAAACTCTTCGTTTCATGGAATCATCTTGCCTCAATCATATTTTTCAGAGGATTTTCATAATATATTAACGTCTATTCAGAAAGAGACTTCGAAAGTATGCACTTCTTAGATTGTATATTTAAACATGACGCTCTAAGAGAGGGCCCCATTAAGTAAGCTTCTAACTAAGTATATAAGTAATTAAAATGCGATCTTTGCAACATTCTCTCCAAATAATGAAAATCTTTCTGATTTACCATAAAGGGGATATGAAATCTCAACAAAAAGTGAAAACTCAACTCTCTCTCTCATCTCTCTCTCTCTCTCTCTCTCGCTCTCTCTCTCTCTCTCTCTCTCTCTCTCTCTCCATTTTTATCCTTTACGTTCCTCGTTAGTCTCACATACCTCTTCAAATAAATTTGAATGGAAAAACTGAGTATTTTGCCTCACTGTCTCTCACTTCGAGAAACCAGACCCTTCTCCCGTCAGGGCTGGGAATGTTCTCGTCTAAACACTTGAGACGAAAGTCTTCCAGTGCTAACGAGCATCCGGATTCCTCCTCCAAACGAACACACACGAACGGCAAAATTATGAAAGACTCCCGGTTTGAAGAAATGGAGGTCAGACATTGGTGCAGGACAAACGCCACCGACCAATGAAAGCAGCAGGAAGTCTTTTCAAAACTCCCCGAGAGAGAGAGAGAGAGAGAGAGAGAGAGAGATTGAAGAGAGAGAGAGATAGAGAGAGCGTAGCTACACGAGGAGGGTATCCAAAAAACTTTGGGAAATGGGTAAAACTGGTTTTAAATTCGAAGGATTGCTTTGCTTGCAAAAGATTCTCAAACTTAAGGGATGATTTTTTTACCACTTTACCTTTCATCGGATCCATTATTGGACATGAACGTGGCGCAAGGACTTCTTTAATGGAATAAGACGTCGGTCAATTTCCAATTTACATTTTCGTTGATGTCACAAGTTTTTACGACGAAGCAAAATCTAGCACACTTGATTTAATTGCTGTCATGAGGAAACTCATTCGGGTGACTGAGAAATTGTTATAAACACTCAACGGCACCTAGAACGCCATTCCTTTTAATAATAATAATAATAATTAATAATAATAATTATAATAATAATGATGATAATAATAATAATGATAATAATAATAATATGATGGGCGTAGACCCTCTTTTAAGTATGTTTCAGTGTTTCAACAGTTTTGGTTATGGTCATCCATCCCGGGTATGTGTAAGACCTAATCTCTGTGGTACATGCTGCCTCCCAGAGCATGGTGATTGTTCAAGACAGTTATGTGTATACACTGTAAGGAGGAACATAGTCCTAGAGATACGAATTGTGAATCTTACAAGGATGAACAGGAAGCTTTGCTTAAAGCCCATGTTCTCGATATACAAAGAAACTCATAGCTATGACAAATGAATATAGTGATATAGTGAAACGGAAATATAGTAATTCCAGTTCCCTCAGCAAACAACCACTACCAAAGTAGGAATCTCTTCCTTCTATAAGTAATCTAGCTCCTCAACCTAGGCAAAGGAGCTCCATCCCTCGAAAGAGTCAGCTTCCTAAATCAGAGTGTGAAATTGTTCAAGCTCCAGAAGTTTCCTCTGTGGAAGCTCCTCAAACCCCCTCTCTAGGGGCACTGCAGACTTCTTCACAAGCCTCCCTATCCTCATCTTTAGAGGTATCCCGGGTAATCTCGCTCCCAGGTTTAGAGAATCTTCCTCCACAAGAGAGTTTGCCGGCACCTGCATCTCATGTGGCTGAGGTACATCAGGTAAATATGGAATATGAAATGGCAAGTTATAAAAGATTACTTACACATTCCACATCTCCTCCTCTGTCACCTTCCCAACAAGGCAAGGCAAATGTAAAATTATGCCATCAGTAAAGTTTTCCTCCTCTGAGCGGTTGAATAGACCACCAAGACAGTCTAATATGACCAAGTCTCTATCAAGTAAGCCATCTCTTTCAAGGGCCTGTTTTTCATTTGGTCACCCAACTGAAAAGGTCTCTAAATTAGTGGCATCTTTTGATATCTTGCAATGGAATTGTAAAGGACTGCGTACACACGTCCAGTAGAGCTAAAAATCCTAGTATAGTATGTCTGCAAGAAACCAAATTGGGCCCTGAGATTTTTAATCCCAGGTTTAATTGTAAGATTCTCTCCTCTGCTCCTCCCACCGGTGACCGTGCACATGGGGCAGCTGCTATTATTGTGAGTAAATCTTTGTAATACTCTCAGATACCCCTTACTACAAATTTACAGGCATTTGCTTTAAGATAATTTTAGACAAACAGATTACTGTCTGTACCATTAACCATCCTTCTAGATCTGCTTTTTCAGTGGCTGACATTCAATTATTGTTAATTCAGTTACCATCACCATTCATGCTTCAAGGAGATTTTAATGCTCACAATCCTTTGGGGGTGTGTGATTCTATAGATAATGGGTGAAAAGTTATAGAGGGAGTTATTATTGATAAAAATATTGTGCTTGAACTAAGGAAGCTCCGTAACGGGGCTGTAATATTGACAATTAAAAGCCACAGTAGTGTTAAAATATATTAAAATATATTGTACAATGCTAAAAATTACTAGGAGAGACTCAGATACTGCTCCATATGCCTCTTAATGATGGTATGATGACTTACCATAACATATATTTTAATTCCTATTCAGCTATTGCTTTGACAGACGTTTGCTGGTGTGAGGGCCCGTTGCTATCACTGCTTCGATGACGTGGGAGTTTAGCTCCATAACGGTGTACCTCGTTCCGTTGCAATGTCCATTGGCAGGATCGAAATTCCGAGGCAACATTACCGGGCAGTACTTCTTCAACATTATTTTGTGCACTGGCAGTCCCGATGGATTTAAGTTATTCAAAAATTCTTGCGGATATTGATGATAATTTTCATCTTCTATTGTGTCCGAGCTGAAATATTCATGACTTTCTCCGGGGAAGTTGTACAGAAATTATGTATGAAAATTCTTAAAGTAACTAAGTCTATGGGAATAACCAGCCTCGTTTCACGGCCAGAAACAGCTCCGTTTCAGGGAATCCCTTCTCACCCCCACCCCCTACAAAGGAGGGGGGTAGGTTGGATGAAACCCCATTACAAACCATCTTAGGGGTCCCCACCATAACCCTGCCAAGTTTCATGCCCATCTGACCAGCCGTTTGGCCGTGATTGATTGACAGACAGACAGACATTACGCCCATTATAGTATGATTATCATTTTCATTCATTGACATCATAGCACTAAATGACACTGGGTCCAAGTGCTTGGCTCTGGAACTATTGCCGTTCTCCTTTTCTAGATTATGTACATCGGCCAGCTCTTAGCAGATATTGGCCCTGAAGAAAAAAAAGTAGAGCTTATTGTCTTTAGCACATTTTAATGACATGGGCATAAATATCTGCATTCGCAATTTCTGTGTACCTTTTCCTTTTAACAGACGAAATATTCAAGCTTTTTGATTGCAACAGAATTCTAAATTGCTTTAGAGTTCATCTATGATGATATCCAATTGAAATTAGTGCACTCCAGTGGAATTATGTAGTTCAACTACATAATTCCACTGGTTTATCATTATTATTATTATTATATTATTAGTATTATTTGAAGGGAGTAGACCCTCTATTAAGCATGATCTGTTAAAGAAGAATGCCAGCATCAGTGTATATAGTCTTTTCAGTTCTTCTCACAATTATCTTTTCTTCAGTGCTTATATATGTTAACAGGCAGCCGATGTACATAATCTGGATAAGGAGAAGGGCAATAGTTCTGAAAAATTCTAGTCATGTTGTATTCCTACACACACGGTTGGAAGTTGAACATGGCATGGCATAACTAAAGTTTCAGGATGTCAGCTCGTTCTTGAGTGGTAGAGAATCTTTGTAGCGTCATCCTTGAGTGGTAGAGTCTTTATAGAGATTTTCTAAGGCCACAAATGTTCCAAACTGCATCTTCGGTATATTGTCAAGGTGGGGTGGGTTTGTTCTGGTTGGAATGGGCTCATCAGTCATTAAATGAATTAGGTTCCAGGTCGTAGGTGGGAGGAGAGCTGAATTTTTATTTGCTGTTATGTGATAAGTACCCCTGAGTGAAGACATTGGAGACTTGGTGGTTAATACTGGGAGGATCATTCACAACAGATGGCAACTTTTCCTGATTGGTCTGCTCATTCAGCTCAGGAGTACCGGCGGCCAGCATTCTATTTGCCACTGTCAGGAGGAAAGTTTCCTGCATGATGTAAAGGCTAGGCTTTCCCTTTTCAATGTGTAAAGCCCCCAAGAGACGAAGACGACGATGGTCGTTTGCATTATCAATAGTTCCGATATTTTGAATTACATCATTTTATGTTATTTCAATATTATGGCCATTCTTAGCGTGGACATTCATTCTCCCCATTGTGGCACATGCCCAGGTTTGTGAGTTTTATGTAGACTAGCATTATGAAGCACTCCTCCTGTTGCCCCATAAGTATGTTGAGGAAGGGGAGGCAACAGACGTGTCAATATTCGATGGTAAAGTTGAGGGGACTGTGGTTGTGGAAAGTTTGTCGCAAGTGTTCTACTTCTTCCTCTGTGCTGGTGCTCACGAAGGTGTCATCAATATACTGGACATACATTAACGGTTTCTCAGTGGTAGAGAATTCTCGATGCTCAACAATGTCCATATAGAAATTTGTGAAAAGTACTCTGAGGGGAGAACCCATCACTACACCATTTTTTATATGGACATATGGCCTCTGTGGGTGGAGAAAGGAACCTTTTTTGTACATATCTTGAGGAGTGGTTTGGGGGTATGCTCAGGGATGTTCAATAGGGAAGTAGAATCATCTCTATATACATGGTCCAATATTATCTGGTTTGTTTCATCAACGAAGACGTCTGTGAAGAGGGACTCGACATCCATTTAGGCAATGGGTGTCGTTTATAGGGTTTCTATAAACCCAGCAGAGGGCTTCAAGCTATGGTCACCTGGAACATACAGTCAAGATAACTGGTATGTAGGGGCAAAAGCTGGTATGTAGGGGCAAGAATCTGGCTAATAATGGGGCATAATGGGTTCCCTGGTTTGTGTTTTAATGGTCCCATACATGTAGCTACGGTCAAGGTTCCCTATGATTAGTGTCAGGTGAAGAGTCTTGGAAGCCACATTGACAATTCGATGATCCTATTGGCCTCGCACTTGATGTCGTCTACTGGGTTCTTGGCGATTCTTTGAAATTTGCTGCTGTCCACCTGGATCTCATCCAGCTTGTGGTGGTATTTCCCAGTACAGATAAGCATGTAGTCAGCAGTCTTTCAGCTCAAAAGGTGGTGGCATCCTATTTATCTTGCAGCTCTTTAGCCGCTTCCCTCAGGTGCCTGTTGATAACATTACTTTTGATCTTCATACTTGTGTATGGTGTCCATACACAGAGTATAATATGGACAAGCTTGCCCTTCACAACATCATAGAAGGAACGTCTGCCCTATGGACAAAGAGAAAAGGTCAAATTAGTGATTTACTACAAAAGTAAAGTCCAGTAGCCTTACTATGAACTGTCTGAAGAGAACCAACATGGTCTACCTGTACAAATGTCCAGTCCAAGAATACCTCAGTGCTTACATCAGTATGACCACAAAGAGATTTTCCAAGAGGATCTACTACCATGTTCAGGAAAGTGCCATTCGCAAATTTCTACATGAGCACTGTGGAGCATTAGGTATTCGTCACCATTGAGATACGGTCCGGTATATTGACGGCACCTTCGTGAGTGCCATCACAGAGGAAGAAATAGAACACCTGTGGCCAGTTTTTCACAACCATAGTCTCCTCAACTTTACCTTCGAATATTGCTGTGAAGAGAACCAACGTAATCTAAGAGTACAAATGCCCAGTCCGAGATTGCCTTGGCGCTTACATTATGACCACAATGAGATTTTCTAAAAGGATCTCCTTCCACGCAAGGATGGTGCTACAAAATAAATAAAACCTGACTAAATTTTTCAGAACTATAGCCATTCACCTTAACTGTACTATGTACATCGGCCACCTGTTAGCAGATATGTATGAGCCCTGAAGGAGAGAGAATAGTGGGAAGAATTGAAAAGACTGTATAAAATCAATTCCACTTATACTGCCATTCTTTTTAACATAAATTATAATTATTATTATTATTAAGAAATACTCATAGTAGTATGAGTCTTAAAATGGAGAAACAAATCCACAGTTATGTAATTGTACATATATTTATTTAAAGATAAAACTGTAAGAATAACTTTTGGGAATCTGTTCGGTTCCCCTTTTCAATATGACACATTAATGTAGCACTCTAATGAAGTAAATATAAAATGAATAAAAATAAGCGACTTGTATATGAACTATGGAACCAGTCATCAACCATAGATTTTTAGGCAATGCCGTCGTTTTCTGTTGGAAACCCGCCAGTCATCTGGAACTTCTAATTGGTCCTTACCCAATGCGGTTGTTTTGGTCTTCGACAGCATAGGCACCGGCAGCATTGCTTACTGGAAGTAACTAAGTTACCTGATCTGGAGAAAGAGTGACAACCACTGCATCAGATGATATTAAAGATAAATTCACCAACAATCTTATTTCCAGGAAATAGAATAAAGACCATTATTATTGTGTTGGTGTTGCCTCTTTAGCCACATCTGATGTTGTTGGTAACTTCCAGTAACCAATGCTTCCGGCGCCTATGCTGTTGAAGACCATCAAAACGACCGTACTGGGCAAGGACCAATTAGAAGTTCCAGATGACTGGCAGGCTTTCATCAGAAAATGACGGTATTGCCTGATCTATGTTTGACGACCAGTTCCATAGTTCAAAAACAAGTCACTTATTGTGATTCCTTATGTTCACTTGGGTGAGGGTACTACATCAACGTGTCAGATTGGAAAAAGGGAACCGAACAGATTCCCGAAAGCTATCCTTACAATTTTATCTTTAAATATATATGAAATTACATAACTTTAGATTTGTTTCTCCATTCTTATTAGTATGGATTATTATTAGTTATTGTTTCTCTTGTTAGCTATCTTTCTTACAAGCCTCCATTATTGGCCTGACAATCCCTTCATAAGTTGCATCCTGTGCTCCTTTAGACGTTCCAAGTGTCTTTCAGATCATTTGCTCAGTGTGATTTCTATCTTATTTCACCCATTCCTTTATTCTCTTCCTACAGCAATCCATTATATTTACTCCCAAATACGTATTTTAATCAAACATCGAAATCAAAATCCTTTACTACATATTCCCGATTTCCCGTTTCCAAGATAATATTGATATTTCTAATATTTTGTTCCTAGCTCTCTCCAGTTGTAAACATATTCAGAATCTTTCACTAGTTTCTGCTGTTTATCATTACCATGCCCTATCAGTATCGTGCCATCTAAACACATCAAAAAGTTCGACACTTTCTTTGACAACTCTTGCACCTCCACCAAAGGGTTCTCCTCTCACCTCTTCCGTCATTCTTTATTTTGAAAAGTATTTCCTTAGCAGCCGTTCTGATATGATTACAGTTTCTTGATGCTTATGAGCTTTAAACATTTTTTCTGTCGTGAGTGAATGATTGCTCCAAACTGTGATGATATTCTAGTCAAACTTCGGTGCCTTTCCGAAAATTCAAAATAGTACATCACCTTTATAGTTCTACATCAGCTTTTTTCTCGCAATTGCTATACAAGATTAATAATCACACTTTTCATTAGTAAGAGAACCTTAAGGTATTCTGCACAACTTAAATTAGATTCAAGGGACAATGCGTATAGATACTTAAAATTCTTAGGTAAGTTTAGCAGAGCATTATTCATTATCAATGAAAATAACAGCTTTTTCTGTGATATTTAATTGTATAAAGTATGATTTTATAACCTTATTAGGTTTCCCAGGTCATGTAAAGATTTTTCTGCTATTTCTGGTCTTATTTCGTGCCTTTTCGTCTTGCTCTCTACCGGCCATCCACTGAGTCACTAAAAGGGAACGAATGAAGACTCCCGTTACATAGGTCTATAGAGCAGGCGGGTGTTTTACATTTCGGCGTGGTAGGGTAGGCTGAATTTTGACTGGTCGCGTGTTGATTCTGCTGCATCTCTGTACCAGAGGAAGTGATCCTTTTGGCCTATTCGATGGTGTGAGCAGGAGGGGCATGTTGGCTGTGGTGCTTACTAGTGGAGAAACTGGTATGATAGTCCGTTCAGTATTTCCCATGACTGTTGTTCTATACTGTTGGTAACTTTCTGCGTTGATGCTATTGATACAAACTCAATAACATCAGTGTATTCAAACTTTGGAGAAGCATATAGAAGTATAGCGTCTGCATAGTCGAAAGGATTGATCATTGTTTTTGAGATGACTCTAACCTGTAGGAAGAATAGAGGGTAATAAGTTGGTGAAAACTAGTATGCACTCAGAAGTGTTAGGAGGGAGAAGGAAAGGAAGACTTGGAATGTGCTGGATAGATGGTAAGGAAACGCCCTATTCAACAGGATTCTGTGTGCTTGCATTTTGGCTATATACATATAATGCACACACAGACAAACACACATATTATATATATATATATATATATATAATATATATATATATATATATATATATATATATTATATATATATATATATATATGTATATAATTGCCATATCACATCACCGTGATTCATATATACGCAATAAGCTACAAATGTTCTTTAATATCTAATTCACTCTACTCAGAGTTAATATATTTTCACATATGTTAACAGAACGTGAATATTTTAGTTGATTATAATTTTATCGGCTTGTGGACGCGAACCACCAAACAAAGAAACCAGGGCGTGTGGTGGTTAAAAGCGCTTCAACTGTACATCCTGATTTCTTTGTTCGTTGGTTCGCGTCCACAAGCCGACGAAATTATTATCAACTAAAAGATGCCCCTTCAGTAACATATATGAAAATATATTAATTCCGAGATAGAGCGAATTAGATATTAAAGGACATTTGTAGCTTAATGCGTATATATGATCAGGGTGATGTGATATGACTTATAAATATATATATATATATATATATTATATATATATATATATATATATATTTAATGTGTCTATGCTTCCTTGATCTTTGCATGCTGTTTAAGATGGAAATAAAAGTAAATATACCAGTCAAATAGAGAGAGGACCGTTTTGTTTCTTTCTTGCCTTTTTCTTTCCTATAAATTCTTCTCACATCCGCCAAATCTCCCCAGAGCCTAACAAAGCAATAATGGAAGACCCAAATACGGCCTTGTATCCAAAAGAACGCTTGGGACGCCCGAAGGTATTTGGGGTGTTACTTATGCACGAAGAAAAGAAATAAGGAAGACGGAGATGACATTGTTCTTGTTCTGCTTTGTCGGGTCTCTCCTAGGTGTTTTTTTTTCCATTCGGACTACGTTGCAGAAACACTGTTCTGCCCTTATGCTGGATGATCCTCTCCAAAACAGATCCAAAGTTCTCGCAACTGGATTTCAGTGGATGCAATGAGATCCCATATGACGTCTTACAAAGAGCTTTTGGCGACTATTGTCCTCATCCTGAGTGAGGTTCCTCGATGTCCATTTGCTGCCTGGAATCTGGCCATTTCTGAATAAAACTTTGGATAGTACCTTGAAAATTCCTTTGTGATTTATGATAGCAACGGTAAAGTCTATCATCCCTTGTTTAGAATTTTAAACTTCCATCGAATGCAGCGACAAATTAATTTCTAATCCTTATGAAGGTTATTTAAAATACACCAAAGAATGATTTAATTTCCGTCGCCATTGGACTTGGGATAAGGCATTCCTCTCTGGAAGCAAAGGTTCAGTCGACTAGCGTTTATGAAGGT
Source organism: Macrobrachium nipponense (assembly GCF_015104395.2). Taxonomy (NCBI): domain Eukaryota; kingdom Metazoa; phylum Arthropoda; class Malacostraca; order Decapoda; family Palaemonidae; genus Macrobrachium; species Macrobrachium nipponense. The sequence continues at coordinate 49,145,605 of NC_087214.1, forward strand.
CCAGGAAGGTGTCCCGTACAAAAGATCATATTTTCAGAAAGATACAGATACACTAAACAGGTCACGCATTATTATTGTTATCATAATTGTTATTTCTAATACAAAATGTTCGTCTTCAATTATTTTATTTAATGTTGCTTTCACTGCCCCTTGAATATTCAGTTAACCCCCAGTGCAACTATACCGCAAATGAGTTCCTCTAAGAGCATTGATTAGACAACAAAGTACAAATTTATCATTCGTTCTTTTTTAATGTCATTCTCTCGAGAATCTGCATCATTAAAAAAAGCAGAATGTTCCTGATTATCGAGATTTGTGTATAGTATTTAATTATGCAAATCCCATTAGAGTGTGATAAGATTTAAAACCATAACACCTCTTCCAGAAAAGAACGACCGAACAGAGGACGTTTCGAAAAACCTGTCGATCTTTTGCAAAAGAAGAATGTTGCAGACAGAGTCAGGTGTGCACTTTCACACAATGGCACGCTATTCACGGCAGATTACAAACTCTTCAAATGTCGTGTAATACACGATTCCAACAGTCATATATCCTCTTTGATTACGGCCTTACATTTCAAAATGTTTTTCTCTCTCCGGGAGAGAAACTAGGAGTGTTTCACATAACGCCTCGACTTCCGTTCTCATCCATAACTGGTGTCTTTATGAATTTTAGAATTTTACTTGTTTCCTAAACTGAAGTTCAGTAGAAACACCTAGAACTAGCCACTAACTGATGTGAGGAATTAAGATGTTATGAGAGGATAGAAAATAGTTAGAGGATTCAGCTGAACTTCGGTGATTTCAAAATCTTTTGATTAGTAAAAAATTGTTGATATTACTGCAGCCAAGGTGAAAAATATACTGTATCTCAACAAGAAAATTTCCCTGTAATGTCGCGGTTTTTTTTTACTTTGTTCTATGCATGTATTTTATTTACATCTGTTTGTCCACCTCAGTTAGGTTCCCGACATCTGTCTGTTATTTGCTTCAGGTCAAAACCTTCAAATTTGTGGAATCTTCTTTCCTTAAGAATCAGATTCTAAGGATGTCTTCTAATTTAGTAGAGAGAGAGAGAGAGAGAGAGAGAGAGAGAGAGAGAGAGAGAGAGAGAGAGAGAGAGAGAGAGAGAGAGAGTCTGCAATAATTCTGCTTCTAAGAAAATATTTGTAAGCCATTGACACTTTAACAAACGAATTTCATTACATCAGATAAGCCTCTAATTAAGTTCATAAGTAATGAAAATTCAGTCTCACGGGAAGGAAATATTCTACACAGTTGAAATTCCTCAGAAAATCTGCGGTAACTTTGATGAGATATGAAAGAAAACAAAGACCCGAAGACTTTTAGGTGTTAATCATTCGTCGCTTTTTGGTTATACGTCCGTCTTGGAAACGTTCTAAATTATCAACAAGAGACATTTTCACTCTCTCTCTCTCTCTCTCCTCTCTCTCTCTCTCTCTCTCAACTAGTTTTATCCTTGATATTCCTCGTTAGGCGTAGATAGTCTCCAAACGCATTTGGTTGAGAATTAGTCTTTTGCCTCACTACCTTTTCAGCTACAATTCCAGACCCTCTTCCATTCACTGCTGGGTAGAAGGGTTTCATTTCTGCACTTGGGACGAAAGTCTTTCCAGTGGTAAGGAGCACCTGATTCCTCCCTCATTCGAATACACTCGAACGAAGGCAAATGAAAGACGCCCTTTTGGAAGAACTGGGGGTAGGTGGTCACTGGTGGTGCTCCAGAGCAGCAGGAAGCTTTTAAAGATTTTCTGTAGAGAGAGAGAGAGAGAGAGAGAGAGAGAGAGAGAGAGAGAGAGAGCAAATACACAGGCACTAGATGAGGATAAAAGAAGTTTGAAAATAGGCGAGATCAAAATATGAAAGATCTCTTTGTAAGCAAAAAATTCCCAAAGCAACAAACCAAAGGGATAACTTCGTTAGCATTACATCAGTCGGATCCGTTACTGGACAATTATCTTGAACAAAGGACTTCTTTCATGGAATCACTTTTTAAGTCAATGTCCAAATTTAATTTTTCGCTAAAGTCAAAATTTTTTTACATTAGCGGAAACTAGCGCGATTACTGTAATCCACAAATTTCGCATTCTTTTCTTACCCTTAGACTGTATTATGATTTTTCTAGTTTGTTTTATTTTATTTGTAGCCACTATAGGCCTTTTATAATCATAATTTCATGCTATTGTTATTGTTAATAATTTTTTTCTTATCACAGTCATCCTATTCGACTGTGGTTTTTATAGTGTGGGGTTCCGGGTTTTATCCTGCCTCCTTAGGAGTCCACCACTTTTGTGATTATGTGCGCTGTTTGTAGAACTCATGAGTCTTGGAGCTACATCATCATCTAGTTTTTCCAGGTTCCTTTCCAGGGAAATTCAGATCGTGCCTAGTGTTCCTATGATTGTGGGTACAATTTCCACTGGCATATCTCATATCCTTCTTATTTCTATTTCCAGGGCTTGATACTTATCAGTTTTTTCTTTTTTCCTCATCTACTCTGGTGTCCCATGGTATTGCGACCATCATGAGCGATACTTCCTTCTTGATCTTATCAATCAACGTCATGCCTGGTCTATTTGCACGTATCACCCTATCTGTTCTGATACCATAGTCCCAGAGGATCTTGGCCTGATCATTTTCTATCACTGTCTCAGGTTGGTGTTCGTACCAATTATTACTGTAAGCTAGCTGGTGTGTGTTACACAGGCTTTGCAGGAGGGGTTTTGCTGCTGAATCATGCCTCTTTTTGTACAGGTTCTGTGCAATTGCCGGCCATTCACTTGCTATGTGGTTTATGGTCTCGTTTTTCATATTGCACTTCCTGCATATGGGTGCGAGTTATTAACATCTATCGTTCTTTGAACATACCTAGATATCTAAAGATGTCCTCTATAAAACATCAGATGGTTAGTTGTCTCCTTTCTTGAGTTGTTGGTATGCAGCATCCTTCTTGTGCAATACATTTGTCACGGGAATCATGGCTACTATGAAGAGCAGTGGGGACAGTGAGTGGCTTTGAAAGATATTAATCTCTGCTACTCTTATCCCAGAGATTGTAAGTATTGCATTCCAGTTATGCATTGTATTTTTCAGTAAGCTAATGATGTTTTTCTCTGCCCCATATATTTTCAGGAATTCTATTTTCCATTTGTGCTGTATCATGTATCGTGTAGTCAATCCATGCCTTGCTTAGGTTGGTTCTCCTTTTCTTTGCTATTCTTCATTACCATTTTGTCTATCAGGAGTTGGTTTGTTGTGCCCCTACACTTACTTCTGCAGCCTTTCTGTTGGTGAGGGGTGGTGGTTGTATCCTCTAGGTAATTGTGTAGCTGTGTAGCCTTTCACTGATGGTGCCTATTAGTAACTTCCACATTACTGGTAGGCAAGCGATAGGCCTGTAGTTTCTGGCTATATTTCCCTTACTCTTGTCTTTCTGTACTAAGGATGTTCTTCCTGTGGTCATCCATATGGGAGCATGGTGATTTATGATACAGTGCTGGAGTTGTTCTGCTATTCGTGGGTGTAGGGCCTTGAAGATTTTGAGCCAGTCTCCATGGACTTCATCGGGATTCTTTAATTGTTGTCTGATCGTGTCTGTTGTGATCTCGGTGAATCTGTTTTTTTCTCCCCGTTTCTTTTACCTTCATTTACCGTTGGATCTCATGTGCTTTGGCTTTAATCCTATTTGATATCTTCTATTATGTTGTTTAGTCCCTTCTCCTGTACTTTGTATTTCTCGTTCAGTTCCTACCTTGTTTCCTTGCTTCTTTAGCCTTTTCTATCATTTCTTTCAGTTTATTTAAGTCAGCTTCATCACCAAGATTTGTTTTTATTATTATTATTATTTTTGCTCTTCATCAAAGCAATATTTGACTTAACAGGGATCTTTTTCACTGATCGTTTTCTGAACAGAGGAGAAAAGCAAAGTTGGAGATTGCACCCAGTGTCAGATTGACTCTGGATCTCCTTGACAAGTCATCGACAGGCGAGTGTATATTTGCAGAAGCCCTATACTACAGGATTCGATTGATGGCTTTCCATTTCGCTTCCTGTCTGAAATATCAAAAAAGTATTTTTTTTTAATTTTTTTTTTTTATTAAAAACAGTTAACCTTTCAGCAGGAACGATTGCTCCTTTTTACGAATTGTTTTGTGTTGTTCTTTTTAACGCGAATATACAAAACGTCAAAGAGTAAACATACTCTCTTTTCGTTGTAGTTTCATACGTATATCATACATCATTGGATGTTTGCTTTGATATATAACAGCAGAGTATTTGAGGCAACTATAACCCAATTAGTTTTTTTGTTACGAAGTTAAAGACGCGTTATTGTTTGAGACGCCTCTATTTCTTTCATTCATTAAGTTTGATTACTTAGTTGTTTAAGTCCTGTATCTTGTCATAATATCATTGTTTCGGTACGTCTGATTGTTACGCATGCCATATTTAATTGCAGATTTAATTTCAAAATTTTATAGATTCTGAAGTCTCTAGAGGACTATAAATCAAATATTCTTAGTCGAACTCCCACAATATTCAAAATAAAAGATGGAAACTGGAACAATTTCAGGCATCATTTGAAGCTCAAATACCCATTATAAAAGCAGAGTCAGTTTCCCAACTGTTTGTTTACGGGGCACAATGCCCCATATTTAGCTTAATTTTGTCTTTTTCAGGATCCACGTTTACAGGAGCGAATGTCTCAAGAGATAACTGAACAGCTCAGAGCAGAATACTTTGGTTACATTTCATAAGATTATTTCTTTCACTAAAAATACCTTTAATTTTCCTGCGAAACTTTTATCTTCCTTTACGAGCTTTTTTTTTAGTTGCCGATAAATGTATTAGTTCCAAACATACAATGATTTTCATTACCAAAACCAAATCGTTTTAAATTCTTTTTTTTTTTGGTTGCCCGAAACCTATTGGCTTTGTCCAGTTTAATGAAATGGGCATTAAATCCGAATTCGCAATTTCTGTGTAACAGACGAATTCATTATTGTAATAGAATTCAGTAAAACTGGCGCCATCAGTTGTAAATGATTTGAGATGTTAAACTGGGAGAATATGAGATTCAAATTATTGCACTTTAGTTTAATTCTTCCGGTCAGCTACAGTTAGGATAAAAAATTATGTAAAATTATAGTGTTGTAACCATTCGTTCAATAATATTATTATCATAATATTATCCTGGGCTTTTTATAGATGCTTCAAGAGTCCTGTAATTATTTCCACACCCAATTATTTATTTATCTTGTTTCACCTGTTTTGTAACTCGCCTATTTTTCTTTTTCTCTTTTTTAGAAAAGGTCATTTATATGTACTTCCAAATACATCTGAGTATCACAGCTATTGGTTCCAACCTCCATAGATTTCCATTTTTCAGACGAACTTGATTTTGTTTACATTTTTTTCAAATTTTATTTTGCTCACAGTTTTCTAAACTTGATTTTTCTCACATTTTTTTAAAACTGGATTTTGCTCAGTTTTTTAAGCCTGATTTTGCTACACCTTTTTTTTTTAAACTTAGTGATGCTCACATTATTGTTAAAAACTTTAGTTTTACTCACATTTTTTTCTAAATTTGATTTTGCTAAAATTGTTCTAAACTTGATTTTGCTCACATTTTTTCTAAATTTGAAATTCTTTTCTACTTAATTTTGCCCACATGTTTTCTAAACATTTTCTATACTTGATTTTGCTCACGTTTTCTAACCTTTATCTAGTTTCTGCAGTTTCTCATTATCATCCCTCTCCAATATTGTATCACATCCAAAAGGTCCACTGTTCAACAGTCCCTTGGAAATTGGTTTCATATACCACAACTTTGCGCCTTCAACAAAGCTTCTTCTTCTAAGTTCTTGTATCAGCCATTATTCTGAAGACATTTACTTCATTAGCTGTTCAAATTAAGGAGATTCTGTTTATTAATTTACTCATTTTTTCTATTGTACACATTTTTTCTATCCTAAAACGAATCATCTCCCCAAACTATGATGATATTCTAATCAAAACTTTCGTTTCTACCATAAAATAAAGAGAACTTGAGTCTTCCCTAAAATAGAAATAAAGTTCAACTTTGTTATTCGACTTCTGTGTTCTGGTAATTCACTACATGAATAATAATCACTATTTTTCACATCAAGAGAACAGCAAGGTACTAAACTATCTTGGCTGTGTGGGGCAAAGGTCGTATGGTAAAATGTAAACAGAAGTTTACCAGAACTTCATTCGTATTTCCTACAATTCTATATTATTCTGGATGATGGAAAACTTTCTGCGTTGTTAATATCCATATAAACGATAGGAAATTTGTTCATTTCATGGAAAGGAAATACAAATGTTCAACAGAAAGTTCTGTTCAGCCAACTCTCCTTTATGGAAATGAGTGTGATTGTTGAATGAATAAACGTTGGAAACTGTGGAGATGAATTGTTTGTGTAGTACCTCTAGTTGGTGTAAAAGAAATGCATGTGGAATAAGTTCAGAGAAGTTAAAGCTGAATTTAGACCAAAGGTTTGTTTGAAGTGTTTTGGGTTGGTCTGGTCATGTTTGTAATCTCGGAGGATAGAGACAAGTAATTGTGAAGAAAAGATATGTGCAATTCGGATATGTTAGGAAGGAGGAGGAAAGGAAGACCTGGAGTGTACTGGATAGATGAGGTAAAGAAAGACCTTATTCATATAATCCTCATCTTTAGTTTGGGCTTGCAATGTGGCTATAGCAGTCCAACACACACACATGTAGCCTACACACACAGAGATATGTATCTTCTACTAATTTCCACGTTAACATGTTTTTAACTTCTACTAATCTCTTTATTCATTTCTTTTCCTTCACAATTACTTCACACACAGTTCGTCTCAACAGCTTCCACCTTCTTTCTTTCATTCAACAACCAAAGCATTCATTTCCATAAAGGAGAGTTGGTTTATTTTGGTTTTCTTTTTGTGATGTGAATAAATTGACTTGGGTTCGTATGAATACTGTGTCAGCGCAGAAATGAAAATATGTTATCTTAGAAAATACTTAAAACTTTTTCGTGGGATCTGCCTTAAGATTTTAAATATATAATAATTTTTTTTTACCCTGATGCTAAGATATTTAGGTTTACAACATAGCTTGAGGTTCTCTATGAAAAGTTTTATTATTATTGTTGCATACGAGCTACGGAAAATACTTTATAGAACAAGAAAGTAAAGTTTTTTTTTTTTTTATAAATTTAATCGAAGATACTTAAGTTTGATCCGAATGGTTTCACGTTTTGGAGTAGGGATTAATTTCATGATGGAAGAAAGGGTTAAAATAAAAAGCATTAACAAATATTACTAGTCTGAACAACTGATAAGAAGATAGTTTTCAAAATGAAAATCTGATACAGGAGTTAGAGGAAAGACCTTTGTTGAAAGTACCAAGTTGTGGAATAAGAAATCAGCGAAAGAGTGGTACGGTTGACACTTGTAGAGAATACATCATTGATGGGGAATGTAATGAGAAACTGCAGAAACTAGAAAGACTTTTTTTTCCAAAGTAATTGCTATTAGCAGGTTGAGAATAAAAAAGGTGAGCATTGTCAAGTAATAATGGAAATTGGATATGGAAGATGTTGGAAAGAACGTTGATATGGACATTGAAAAACATGGAAACCGTTGATTCATTTATAAGTATTTATTGCAATCCAAGACCAGCGAATGCAAAAAAAAAAAAAAAAAAAAAAAAAATACACTCCTCAGGTACGTACGTACACAGTCCTCCACACGTACCTACGTGCGTGCGTACGTACGTACGGACAAGGCATCAATCACTTCATTAGTCGTGACGGTGTAGCTGACATGTCAGCAAGTCATGGTCAGGGAACAGCCAGCCATTTTTAAAGAGGCAAACTTTCGCGAGGTACAGTTACAAGTTGCTTTGTAATTTATCTTTAGTATATTTCCAGGACATATTTGTCTGGATTTATTTATAACTATATAATATGGGGACATCAGGATGGAGTTTGGAATAGAAAAATGTGCCTTAGTCAACATACAAAAAGGCAAAGTAACCAGAACTGAAGGGATAAAGCTACCAGATGGGAGCAACATCAAACACATAGATGAGACTGGATCAATTACCTGGGAATAATGGAAGGAGGGGATATAAAACACCAAGAGATGAAGGACACGATCAGGAAAGAATATATGCAGAGACTCAAGGCGATACTCAAGTCAAAACTCAACGCCAGAAATATGATAAAAGCCATAAACACATGGGCAGTGCCAGTAATCAGATACAGCGCAGGAATAGTGGAATGACGAAGGCAGAACTCCGCAGCATAGATCAGAAAACCAGGAAAACATATAACAATACACAAAGCATTACACCCAAGAGCAAATACGGACAGACTATATATAATACGAAAGGAAGGAGGGAGAGGAACTTCTAAGTATAGAGGACTGATTCAACATCGAGAACTGAGCACTGGCGGCAATATCTGAAAACCAGTGAAGACGAGTGGCTAAAGAGTGCATGGGAAGAAAGACTAATAAAAGTAGACGAAGACCCAGAAATATACAGAGACAGGAGAATGACAAACAGAACAGAGGACTGGCACAACAAACCAATGCACGGACAATTCATGAGATAGACTAAAGAACTAGGCAGCGATGACACATGGCAATGGCTACAGAGGGGAGAGCTAAAGAAGGAAACTGAAGGAATGACAACAGCGGGCACAAGATCAGGCCCTAAGAACCAGATATGTTCAAAGAACGATAGACGGAAACAACATCTCTCCCATATGTAGGAAGTGCAATACGAAAAATGAAACCATAAACCCACATAGCAAGCGAATGCCCGGCACTTGCACAGAACCAGTACAAAAAGAGGCATGATTCAGTAGCAAAAGCCCTCCACTGGAGCCTGTGCAAGAAACATCAGCTACCTTGCAGTAATAAGTGGTACGAGCACCAACTTGAGGGAGTGATAGAAGAAAATGATCAGGCAAAGATCCTCTGTGACTATGGTATCAGAACAGATAGGGTGATGCATGCAAATAGACCAGACGTGACGTTGATTGACAAAGTCAAGAAGAAAAGTATCACTCATGATGTCGCAATACCATGGGACACCAGAGTTGAAGAAGAAAGAGAGGGAAAAAATGGATAAGTATCAAGATCTGAAAATAGAAATAGAAGGATATGGGATATGCCAGTGGAAATTGTAACCCATAAACATAGGAGCACTAGGCACGATCCCAAGATCCCTGAAAAGGAATCTAGAAAAACTAGAGGCTGAAGTAGCTCCAGGACTCATGCAGAAGAGTGTGATCCTAGAAACGGCGCATATAGTAAGAAAAGTGGATGACTGGACTAATAAGGAGGCAAGGCAACCCGGAACCCCACACTATAAATATATAATAATAATAATAATAATAATAATAATAATAATAATAATAATAATAATAATAATAATAATAATAACCTTTAAAAAGTTTGTGGATTGGCACTTGTAATTTTCACATTAATTGAAGGGAAAATTCAGCTGAAGGGCTCTAATTTGAGTTTGAAATCTCTAAAAGTATTTGCAACTGATGGTGCTCGTTTTGCAGAATTCTGTTGCAGTCAAAAAGCGTATAAATCGTTTGTCTATAATTGGAAAGTTACACACAATTAGCGAATGGAGATTTATTGCCCATGCTAACAAATTAATTAGTCAATGAGGTTTCAGGGCAACAAAAAAAGAATTTTGAATTATTCTATTTCCAGTAATGAGAACCTTTATATGTTCGGACTGATAAAATACATCTGCAAATTAAAACACAAAAACATTTTTGAATCCCTGGAAAAGGAGATGGACGCTCTTTTAGGAAAATGGAAGACATTTTCTGCGGATGAACTATTTGTTATTATTATTATTGTAAGTAAAGTATTTTCAGATTGAAAGTAAGTATTTCAGGACAGAAAACTTCTGATCTAATGCTTCCGTTATCTCTTAAATCCTTTAACTGCATCATGGATCAAGAAAAAGCCAATTGAGGTATATATGGGACACTGGGGGGGTCACATAAGCTGTCAGTTTTGGAAACTGGACTATTTTTTTATAACGAGTATGTGCTATAAATGATACTTGAAACCGCTCCAGTTTCCAGCTTTTGATTACCGATGGAAGTTAATTTCACAAAATTGGAATCAGAGTCCTTTGGTGACTTGGAATCCATGAAATTACTAAAGCAAAACATTAATGAAATATAGAATTATCAATATTTAGATATACTACAACAATGATTTATGTAATGGATTATAGCAAAACTTACAAAAACTAGCTTAAATAATAATGTCATAGGTGCCTAACATAAAGGGCTAAGATACGGTCAAAAGTTTTCTCAAATATTCTATAGTTACATATCAAAGACAATATCTAATGATATACGAGTTCATAAATTTACAACGAAAACTAAGCACGTTCATACACTAACCCAGCAGTCTGACTTTTTGTGTATTCACACTGAAAGACGATTATCCACACAGCGATTCGTTGAAAAGGAGAAACAATTGTTCCCTAGAAAGAGAGAATTGTTTTTCTCAATCCAGAAAAATAACAATGTTGAGCTTTCAACCAGAAGGCGAAATGGAGAACCATCAATCAAATCTTTGTAGTACAGGCTTTTGTAGACATCCACTGGCGCCTCCTGCCATTGACTTGTCAAGGAGATCAAGTGGAAAATTGACATTGGAAGGAGTCACTACCTCGCTCTCTCCTCTCCTGTTCAGGGAAAGACAATGAAAAGGTACCGCGGGCGTTCGTTTTCTCTCCCTTTGTCTTAATAGCGTTTTCAGTTGGATAAATATTTCCTTGGCGAAGCGAAAATCAGTTTTTTAAACAAAATCAGCAATAATGATATAAATGATGATAATTGGATTAATATTTTGTTCAGACAAAAGCCAAATAACTAAAGCAGTTAAGTACAAAAGAAAATGAGATTAGAATCTCAATGATACAGAATTAACCGGTGAAATTGGTAAGTGTGGTGTGTGTGTGTGTGTGTGTGTGTAATAATTGGCTCTTCATCTAAAACATAAATTGTGCATTTATTTAGATGTCCAAATATAAGTTTGAGAGAAGGTATACGATAAAAGAATTTCCTTTTTGTTAGAGAAATCTTTTTGAAAGCAAAGCATATATATTTTATCTTGCCTATTCACATTTTATTTTTCTGTAAAAGGAAAACTATAGAGATGGCTATTTGTCTGTCCGTCCGCACTTTTTTTTTCCGTCCTCCTTCCTCAGACTTTATAAACTACTGAGTCTAGAGGGCTGCAAATTGGGACGATGATCATCCGCCTTCCAATCATCAAAATAACAATGCAGCCCCTAACCTCAGTAGGTTTTTATTTTATATTAAAAGGTTAAAGGTTAGCCACGATCGTTCGTCGACACCGCGGAATCCAATTCCGGAGGCGTCGCCGACGCAACTTCACTTAACCGCATCTGGGGAGCAAACTGAGCGGCGAGCGCTGCCCGGTCGTAGCTGTGAGTTCCATACCGCAGCACATCGAGAGCTTCATACAGCAGTATACACTGTAAAGAAAACTCGATTGCGTCGAGGAAGCTCTGGCGCATTTTTTACTTGTTTTTTTTTTTTATTATTATTATTATTATTCTCATCGAGTACCGATGTATCTCTCTCTCTCTCTCTTCACTGAATTTTATTTTTTAAACTTCCCGCTAACTCTCATTGGTCGATTTTCGACTCTCCTGCACCAGTGCCCGACCCATAGTTCTTCAAACCGAGAGTCTTTCCGTTGCTGTGGTTCGGGTGTGTTCGTCTGAGGCAGGAATCCTGCACTGGAAGACTTCCGTCTCAAGGGAGGATCTGAGAAAGCGGAGATAAGAAGGGTCTGGAGTCTTCTATCGGAGAGACCGGGAGGCAAACGGTATTGGTTTTTTTCCCTTCTTCTTTTAATCAAACGGATTTCGGGGAGTATCTAAGTCTATCAAAGACAAAATGCAAATCAAGTTTTCTGTACAGTAGTATGATGCTATATGAAAACTTTTCGCTACGGCTCGGTGGTGGCCTGTGTTTTTAACACCTATAGCGTTGCCAGACGCACGATCATTGGCTAATTTATCCTAAAATTAAATCAATCCTACTGAGGGCTAAGAGGGCTGGAATTTGGTATGTTTGATGATTGGAGGGTGGATGATCAAGGTTCCAATTTACAATTTTCTTGCATTAGAAATTTTGAAGATCTGAGGGCGGATAGAAAAAGTACGGACGGACTGACATCTCAATAGTTTTCTTTTACAGAAAATTAAAACGGGTGTGGGGGAGAGGGAAGGGGAAAAGGTGAGAATGGTGGAAGCATTATAGATCTGAGATTATGTAATTAAAATAAGAAATAGAATGACGAGAGAGAGAGAGGAGAGAGAGAGAGTATCTAAATCATGAAATTATTAAGAGCTCTGTAACAAGAGTGGTATTAAAAAAAAAAAAATGTTCCTTCTCAGATAAAAATTTTGAATATCAATATATATGTATATGTAATATATATATAATATAAAATATATATATGGGATACTTATATATATATATATGTATATATATATACCTATATATATATTATCTTATTATATATATATATATCTTTATATATATATATATATATTATATATATATCTATATATATGATATATATGAATAACTTGATCACGAAGTATATAAACGTGATGCTATGTATAAATAAAGGTTTTTTGCCACGAAGGAAAAAATGAAAAAGCGAGATAGTCAAGTACTTTCGGTCCTGTTCGGACCCTTTACTGAAACAAACTGATTTTACAAAGAACAACATAGTCAAAAGAAGGCTTAATATACAAACTGACACTACCAGATTAGCCATAAGGGCGATTTTCACTACAGAAAGGAGCCGCCGCCAGAGGTAGCCACACCTTGAAGGATCCCGCAGTAAACAAGTGATTCTTCCAGAAAAACAGTACATTTTGAAAAAAAACACGGGAGCATATACAAATTTAATATCATGAATTTTTACACAACAAATTTTTCCCAACAAAAATTATTAATGAAAAGACGAAAGAAAATATAAATATATATAAATATCGAGCAAGAGAAAGAGAGAGAATATCGAACCAGAGAGAGAGAGAGAGAGAGAGAAATAATAACTATATACATGTGGGACTAATTTATTATTGTTCGTTCATTTATTTTGAGGTCCTTCATAAACATCTTACAAATTTATGGTACCAAATGGTACATTCCCAGACTAAGATTTAGGTTGTTTTATTAGTGATTTGTATAATTGCCGATTCCAGTAAAATTTCTTGAAACATAATCATTAGAGGTAGGTCATCACCCCCAATTAATACAATGAGGATTTTTCACTCAGATGGATAAACAGTGCATTTGAAGTCTGGGCTGTTCTAACTGAATCCATATGTTGCTTTATACGTACACATAAATTTTTACTTGACTGACCAATGTAAAACGAAGGGCAATCTTACAAGGAATTTTGTAAATGGATGTTGTTATTTGTTACGGGACTATTCTTAATTAGCATATCTTTAATGGTATTGTTATAAGAGAACACTACATTAACATTAAACGATTTAAATATTGATTTTATGGTTTCAAATCCACGAAATAAGGTGAGCTAAGTACATTTTTAGGTATTTCTTTTTCATTAATAGCAACACTAATAAAACTTTTTGTGAGCTTTTTGATGAACATAAATCAATTAAATGAGGTGGGTAGCAGAGATCGTTTCCTATCTTTTTTTTATGTATTCTATTTCTTGGTCCCAAGATATTGTGGACTCGTGATACGCAAAGCGCGTAGGAACATAGAAGAAAAAATTGAAATTTTAATATTAAGATGGTTGCCAGAATAAAAATGTACATATGTTAAATTATTTGTGGGTTTTCTATAAATACTGAATTTGCATTGGAAAGATTCTCTATGTATTAATACATCTAGGACGGGGATGACTTGTTATTTTCAATTTTCACGGTGAATTTTATGGATGGCACTAAATTATTCAATTTTAATTTGGACAGTAAAAAATCATTTTACATCGATTACCACCAGGTAAGACTACTAAGATATCATCGACATATCGGTACCATTTAAGGGGATGAAGTATGCATGCGTGATATGTAGTCAGTTTTTTTACAAGAACCACGAAAACGTTCAGTTCTTTTAAAACGTTTTCTGTAGCGAGCGGGGAAGTTATTTTCATGGTAGGCATGCGTAGCAACTATATGTCATGCCAAAATCTCTCTCTTTCTTCACTTTAATAATTAAATGCATCCTAAGAGACTGCTTATTAAGGCAAGAAGATAGGCAGATGCAAACAAATGGCAGAATCCAGTGAAAATCCGAGACTTTAAAGAAAAAAATATCTTAAGTGACAGTAAATTTTTCAACTCGTTTATGGTAAGAACTGTAATTAATACTAATCCAAATATGGCTGCGTTCATAAAAGCGTGCCTTCATCCCCTATTCTGTAACACCTCTTTAAATAAACCACCTTTTTCTGCCATAAGGGTACACAGTTTAGCACAGGACCACATTTCACTCACCTAGATTTTAGAGTTCTGGCTTTTTGCTCAAATAGACTGAACCTTTTAATTTCAGAGTCTCTGTTTATAAGAAAATGAAACCGAATTGAACAACAACTCGTCCGGTTATTCAAACTAGCTATCAATAGTTTCATAGTTAGTACACAAAGTGCGGTCGTTAGCCATTTAGTTTTGAGTGTGGTAGTTTGTTTACCCTTTCATATTATTTTTATTTCTGTTTTTTGTATGTTTTGCGTTTTGTTTTAGTTTTTTTCGTAATTTTTAATTTTAGTTTGTATGTGATGTTTGTTTTATTTTATGTTTTTACTGAAGCTTTTAATTAGACAATTCATTTTAATGTAATTTTTTAGTGATTTCTCATCCTTCGTCATTTTTCCAGCCTGAAGATGAGGTTTTATTTTTTTTAAATTTACCAGCTCCCAAGGATCTTAAAAAAAACATCAACTCAGTACCTAAGGAAATAAAGGAATTGTGGCATTTTAAACTTTGATTTTTTTATTTTTTTATTTTTATTTTGAGGCAAGCGACCCTTAGATTCCAGTTTTTTTTTTTATTTGTTTCACTTGAATTCTTTTTGTGCTTTCAGATGTAAATATTAAAAGAACAGAACATGAACTGCGCAAATAAAATGTGTCCAGAAAAAAGCCTTGACACTAACACTGTCGACAAGCTGTTACTCCAAAAACTAAAATTCTCAGTGCAAAGAAAACTCCAAAGCCATGAAGCCTCGTGTGGGTAGAAACGAAAGAAATCTCTATTCTATGGTTCACTTTCGTGTTTGAGCCAAGAGCAAATATCTATGAAACCAAAGCATTAAAAAACGGCATCAATCAAATCCGAAAAACAAAACATTGAATGTTTCCAAACACCCTGGGTAGTTTTTATTATTTCATCACTTAGTGCTTTGACACCTTCGGTTTTAAAACGTGCAATGAAAATGATGGATACGTAGAAAATGAATTTTATTTCTTTTTAGGAATAAAAAAAGAACGACTTATTTATTATTCCTGTGCTGGATGCTGATCGTCGCAAGATTTTTATTGCTCAAGATAAGTAGACTTCACGTTTCCATTCAGGAAATTAATTCATTTCGTATAAACATAATTAATTGGAATTCAGTGGTCTTTTTCCGTATACCTGTAATCCCAAATTAATTATTGTTTGATACCACCGTATTAAACTTCGAGGATGATTGATAGAACAAGAGTAGTTAGCAAACCATAACATTTCTTCGATAATTAATAGTATATCCAAATAGAACGATTAACGGCACAGAGTACTAATCTTATCCCTAAGCATCTGGTGTTGACATACTTTGCATTCCAGAGGCCATGAAATAGTATTTTTCGTAAACAACTCTTAAACCGAGTTGTGAATTTCCATGCCACTAAAAGCGCTGTTTCAAACTTCGTCCTAATTTTCGGAAGTAGTATGCATTGCCATATGTGCTTTTATGAACTTTTTGACTTAAGAAAATGTGGTTAAAGCTGCTGATGTGTATCAGTGACTTTATCAAATAGTTGTTTGACTTATGTCATTTTACCTATCCTGGGCAATACCAATTTTTTAAAGCAAATCAATATATTGTATGATGATATATAATTTTTTTAATATGTAGTTAGGGGGGATGGCTCTGCGTCTCAAATACGTCATAAAGCACCGCTTGTTCGAAAAGGTCTAAGGAAAAGCAAGAAGTTAATCTTTTTCCTAAGAGTAAACGGCTTAATGACAATTCAGTGTACTTCCATAAATTAAGGCAATTGTAGAAGCACTCGCTGCTTTACTATGCATTTCAGTGACCGCGAGTCATCGTTTTTCTCAAATGTCTTTCAAACCAATTATTTGATCGAAATGGTAATTTGCCACAGTGTACCAGACACCCCCCGCTTAGTTTTGGTAATATAGGGCATTATCGAATGGCGTTAGTTTAGGCGTTTACGCTTGACTTACATGGGGTTGCCAAGCATCGACGACCTATGCATTCGACCGTCCTTTACCCCCATCCCGTTCTTCCCTCCCTCCCTCCCTCCCCCTTTTCCTCCTCATCCCTCCCTCTACGCACCTTCCTGGCCTTCCCGTGTCGGATGCTATGAACATGTTGGTTTTTATAAATTCTATGTTCGTTTAATCATTGTTATTGTATTTTCTTAAATTACCTTAGGTTCCGGTAACTCACTGAAGTCCTGATTTCTCATCTCTGCGCTGGTTCGATTCCAGGAGAGGACGAAATTAATTAATCAACTAGAAAAAATCCCCGTCGGTTTTCACATATTTGAAAATATATTAATCCGAGGTAGTAGTGCATTGGATATTAAAGGACATTTGTAGCTTAATGCATATGAATCACGGTGATGTGATAAAAAATCGTTTAAGTATGAAGAATCACTCAGCAAATCCTCTGCCTCGAATAGAGAGAAGAGTAGGTTAAAGAAAAAAAAAAAGCATTTTAGTGTAACTAAAAACTGCAACCACGGACTTACTCAAGGACTGTTTAATACACTTCAGGCGATGTTCTGTGAAAGTCACAAGATGCAGGTGAAACCTCTCATTGAACTAAAACTGATCTGTTTTTGTGACCGAAAATCTGTATAAGACGGCTGTCTTCTCATGTGTCTTAGAAGAAATGTAAAAAATGTCTGCGAACCTTCAATTGAAGTTGAAATAAAAGTGACGAAATTAGACTTTTGGTTTTAGAACGACTTCAATTCTTTAACAGAAAAGGAATTTAGTTTTGACATTAATTATTAATAGATAAATGAATAAATGAAAGCATCTAACATTTTTTCAGACTAGCCACAGACGTTTATTCATCTATTTTCCCAAGTGAGAGGCCAGTAGCTTATTCATTCTCCTATAAGAACCGCCGTGCTCACTTATTTATCTGTTACTAATGGGGTACAAGGTTCAGCACAAACGTAGCAAATATCTTGGTGTCATAAAAAACCTTTAGGTTCGATTATCTCTAAAGAAAACTTGGAAATATGACCAAAGTAAATTTGCATCTTTCGGAAACTTATTTAATGAACTTCAAGAAGATTAGGAGGAGAGATTATATAATTTTTTCTTGGTTTCGTGCAAACTATTATCCTTTACCCTGCGAGTATCATCTGTAAAGATTCGTTACTCAATGTTCTTTTTCATTAGGGAATTTTTCAAGCAGCTTTTTCTGAATCACAACGAACTCTGTAACCATAAATATGACGATTGATGAAGCCAAAATGTTAGAAAATTGAGTGGAATGAGAATTTCCTTTTCATTGTTATTTTTTTCAAAGTCATAGTTAAATTAAGTTTCAAGTTTTATAAGAGGACAGCCAAGGTTCAAGAAGCGATATAATACTGTTTAGATAATATAAATATCCCAGTTAAGAAATATTATAATGAATCTCTTCGTCTGCCGAGAATATGGCATTGTATAAAAGAAACAAATTGAGAACTAGACTGATTTTCGACAAAAAAAAATGGTCATAAATGAATTAATAAAATTAGTCGTTTCTGGAAAAGCCGTTCAAGGCGAAGAATGGTAAATAATGTACATCGAGTCTATTGGTTGTTTATTCCCGGATCCACAATCAATTTAATAACCACTATGTTCTCTCAACTCCCGGATTATTTCACACTTTTTGAAGACGTTTGTCACTAAAAATGCCTTAGATGCAAATGCAAGAATGTATCCAAAAACTGTGATGAATTCGAGAAGTTAAGAAGGCATTATGGTTATTATATTCACATGGCAGGTAATCTTAATAATATTTAATTTCAAATGGTAGTTATCAAGTTGATACCAATTAAACATTTTAGACATTTTCTTGGAGCCAAATTTTCCAACTGAACTTCATTTAAGAAAATTGCAAAGAATTTCCTACAAATCGATAAAGTGTCTACCACACAGACTTTGACGCGATCGAAGGGAAGGTAGAGAGGGTAAATATTGACACGTGATCAGTAATGATCAGTAATGATGTCGGATCAGGTTTGAGAGAAAGCGATTATCATGAGAAGTGAAATGGCTGAGCGAGAAGTGAAAACTATAGTGCAGTTCCTGTAGAGTTTCGTAGATTCACGTTTTATCGAGCGATAAAAATAATGCAAAACAAATATTAAAATTTCAAATGAGAGACTTTTCCACGACGGCTGCAGCTTCAAATCCCTTCTTTTTTCCGTCATAGAAGAAAGCTTTCTAAGAGGAAGTCTTTGATTCATGCGTCCGGAGAAATCTGCATTGGTAAAAGAAAATCCAATCAAACTTTCTTTTTCCTTTCCTGTCTTGCTTTCTAATTGTTAAAATGGCTTCCGTATCAGAGCTGTAGCTCTGTAAATATAAGAAAGCTCATAAATTAGAACCAGCTTGTTTCCTCATATAAATACCCATTTAAATAAACCCCCAAAAAAGACGCCCGTTACGATACGAAACTTGTCTGCAATAACTGCAGCTTGAGAATGTATTTCTCTTCCTTCCCGAGAGAAAGCCGTGAAAGAAAGCATTCCAGAGGAAGTGAGAACTTCATAGATCATTAGGCTGTCAATGCGATCAAAGAAGCGAAAGCCACTTTCCTCTTCGGTCTTTTCTCTCTCTCTCTCTCTCTCTCTCTCTCTCTCTCGATATTTGTATCGGATTTTTCCGTTCGTCTAAACACAGTTGGAAAGGTTTGGATGCAGGAACAAGAGTTATCGACGAAAGGTTTGTTGCTTTTCCGATTGTTAAGGATTCTTGTAAATAGTTGCAGGAATAAAATGGTAGCTTCAGAGTAATAACAGGTTAATGATTAGCTAGAAAACCATATTATCTCATATACATTATAAACATACACATATACATAACATACATAGTATTAGTGTTACGTCTGTATATATATATATATATATATATATATATATATATATATATATATATATATATATATATATATACATCGAGGTACAAATGTCCTTTAATATCTAATTCGCTCTACCTCGGAGTTAATATATTTTCATATATGCTTAACCGAAGGGGAATTTTTTATGACATATATATATATATATATATATATATATATAATATATATACACACATATACATACATATAGATATGTATGTATGTTTTTTGTATATTATATATATTATATATATATATATATATATATATATATATATATATATATATATATTATATATATATATATATATATTATATATATATATATATAATAATAATAAAAGGAGGCCATAAAAACGCCAGAATATATGAGTAAGTACTATATTTCAAAGACTGCTGTTTCTCTCTTACCTAAAGAGAGAGAGAGCAGTCTCTGAAATATAGTACTTACTCTCTATATTTGGCGTTTTCATGGCCTCCTTTTATTAGATGGAATTCTGTTGCAACAGAACATTTTTACCAGTCATTATTTGTATATATATATATTATATATATATATATATATATATATATATATATATATATATATATATATATATATTCTTTATCTCGTAATGAAATCATTCACTCAGTATGGAATCTCTTCGTCTGCTGTAAATAAGATAAAATAAAAAAAAATATTACCTTTTCCAAACATTTCAGATGAATGGCAGTTATCTTATGATATATTTTACTACAACATAATTACAATGGGAGGTATAAGAATCTCTATATAACTAAAACATTTTTTGCATAAAAAAGCATCGTGATTTCAGTAAGTAATGACGATACTATGATTGAGTTGCCTCCAAAGACTGATGAAGCTTTTCAACCTCCTTTTATAGAGAAAACACCAACTTCCGTGGACTGTGTTGAAAAGAAGTATTTGTCAACCCAAACAAGTGGATAGGAAAAACACTAGTTACGTCTCGTGAATCATTTTAGATAGTAGTACTACTAAAGTATCATATGGTAGTTTTACAGTACAAGACGTATTTTTTATTGAAAGAACCAATATTGATAGGCCCTTTATTTAGTCATAAATTCTGCCATTACTTGGTGAACTACAAGGTAAAAGTATAGGGATATTATAGATATGAACAGTACATGATCTCAGGTAGTTATGCAGTAAGGAATCATTTGCAATTCGTTAAGTTCCTAACATAAAAATAGTCTCAAATCTCCGGAATATTATGACTTCAGACTAGAAGGAAATCATTACCGGGTCGCGCTTGCAGAACACGAACAGGAAATAGTCTTTATCTTATCCATTGTTTAGCTCAAATCTAATTGCACCTCATAGACTTGAAAACATAGATGTAGTTCACAGCCTTGCACAATGCAGAATGTGGAGTATTTATATATATATATATATATATATATATATATATATATATATATATAATATATATATATATATATATATATGATGGCCCGTTCTCTTTCAATCACTGAAGCTCACCTCGCAAAACTCACTCATTTGGAAAGTTCATGATTGACATGGAGATTAAGAAAATTAAGATTCAGACCTACTTCAAACTTTAAATTACAACTTGCGACGCCGGTGAATATGTGAGGAACTAAAAAGAAGAACTATAATAAGTAACATCCATCAGTTATGATACTCTGGTTCAACGCAAATCTCAGCGTATTCCTGATAATTTTTCCAGGCGTGCGGACTCCTCCGTGTGTTGTACATCGTGTGCTCATCATGGCGTCCCTGTCTGCTGAATTATTCTGCCAAGGATTAGTCATGATTCCGGTTTTTATCTTGTGCATGGAATAAACTAATATGGATGAAATAGTCAGTTCTATGTTGTTAATGTTATACTAGACATCAAATATAGACAGTCACATGTTCCTGTTTCCACCCAAAGAATTCCTTTCATCTTTTCTACCTTGGAAATAAACTTCTGCCGCGAAACTTTCAATTAGCAGCAATACAAAGCGGAATGTCTGTCTGTCGTTTAAGATTCTATTCCAAATAGATTCATATTCGGTATCAACATGAAGCTTTTCCTCAAGAAATAAACAGCGAAGCGAAATCATGTTACCTTTTAACGGTCACGGGAGAGAGAGAGAGAGAGAGAGAGAGAGAGAGAGAGAGAGAGAGAGACAGTTTTATGAGGTGCTCAACATGCTCTCGCAATGCTAAAATGTCTACTTTTTTCACCCAACTTTTGACGATGGGGGAAACGTCCAAGAAACGGACTGAAAGCGATCTTTGCAAATTGCAACCCCTTTTGCAAAACACCTTTTTGTTTTTGCTTTTTCTAAAATTGCAAGGTTTAGACAGTTAATACTCTCTCCCCCGTCTTTATATCTGAATTTCCAGAAAGGAACAGGGATACAATGAAAATATCATTGATTGATTGCCAATCTGTAGTAAGGTATTTGTAGAAGTAACAGAACCTTTTCTCATTTCTGTTTGAATTATCTTAGAGTTACCGGCTGCAGTTTTGTCATATATGATAAAAAATTATCTGGGATGAAACATCTGTATTAATTACCCATCTTTGGTTTCATATTCTTCAAGAGGAAGTGTTTGAGGACACTCACTTATTTCACATAAATGTTGCCTCTATAGTTTGAAATGGGAGTTTTATTAATCGCTCTCGTTTTCGTCATTTTAAATGAGAATATGTTAGGATATTATTGAATTGAACTTAACCTTGATTTATTGATTCATTTTTTATTTATTTACATATTTATTTAGTTATTTAATTTTTTTTTTTTTTTTTTTAAATTTTATATACTCAATTTCATGAAAACTTGTACCTTCAGTCTTTGCCAACATATTTGATTGAAAGCAAAGAATCAAATCAACTCCGCAGTAAGAAGCAGAATAAGCGAGAGAGCAATTCATGGAAGAATAATTGTGAAATAAAAAGAAAATGAAAAATATAGAACTACCATTTTCAAATCCTTCAGTGAAAAAAGATGAGAGATCCTTTATTCGTTTCAGTCTTCAGTGACATGCTGTGTATGTTTCAGCCTGAAAGAGACATTCATTCATACGTTTAGTAACCCATATGGGCAAGCCAGAGGTCCTCTGAATAGACGAAATTCATCCTATAATGGGATCCAAAGGCAATAGCTGAGAGATGATATAGGTCTCCCGATGTCTTTGTGGTCATTCATAGTCAGAAGACCAGATAACGACGACCTACGTCGCCCTAAGATATCCCGGGGACGCCTTCCTCCGTCTTTTATTGCCAGTTCGCGTTCCTCAGTCTTTTAATTGCAGTTCCGACATTATGCCCCATCAGGCGCCATTCTCCTGGACTCTGAGGCATATCAAAAGTCCCATAAAAATCACATGTCAAACATCACATTCATGAGTCTGTGTTTTTATCGGTATTCTTCGTTTTATGCCTTTCATATGATTTATGTTTTCTTTAACACACGGCCTCTTTATTTAACACGGTATTGGCCTTATTGGTTGGTTTGTTCAGTAATAAGCTACATTTATTCTCAAATAGAAAACCAGGCAACCACTTTTTCATTATTATTCATTATTATTATTATTATTATTATTATTATTATTATTATTATTATTATTATTATTATTATTATTATTATTATTATTATATTATATATATATATATATATATATATAATATATATATATATATATATATATATATATTCAAGATGGACCAATTTTGGAGGGTAAAAGTGGTTGCCTGGCTTAGTATTTAAGAAAAAATGTAGCTTATTACTGAACAAACCAACCAATAAGGCCAATACCGTGTTAAATAAACAGGCCGTGTGATCAATAAAATGCGAAAGGTATAAAAGGAAGAGTACAAATGAAAACAGCTGAAAAATGTGACTTTTGTTTGTCAGATGTTGATTGAATTCTGGATGGGCTTAAAGAGTTCAAGAGAATGGCGGCTGTATGTTTTAGTGAGATTTTAGTCGTCGTTATCTGGTCATTTGACTATCAAACGCCCACAAAGACTCAAATAATATATGTATATATATATATATATATATATATATATATATATATATATATATATATATATATATATACATACATGTGTGTGTGCGCGTGTGTGTAAATATATTCATATATATCATTTGTCTTCGTGGGCGTTTGCCATATATATCCAAAGTGGGAGCGGGACAGGCATGTTGATATCAGATGACTTCATTAAAATTGGGCGACGTTTCTGGAACACAACTGTCCCATTTTGAAGGTTAAAAAACAAACAAATTTACAGATATTAAAATGACCCAGACAAAAACGCAATTAGAAATTAAATTGTCATAAATTATCATAAAATTATTAAAACTGACAAATATTTGGGACTGAAATACGGAATGGAAGGCACACCTTATTTCAAGAAGAAAGAGTCGAGTGACAACGGAGGGCAACTTGGGGATCCAGGAACACTCACCACAGTTATGGAGGCGTGGCGGAGGACTGGGAGTTTAACTGTCGAAGAATATGGTTAATAGATAACGCTGCAATAGTCGTTAGAATTTGGCCTTTCGAGGCTCTGCCAAATGTCTCAAAATCATCATATTTTACTTCGGTTGCATTTAAGCGTCTGGTCGCACTCGTTAGAGAATTCAGGGTTCGATGGGTTAACCTCTTTTCTGTAGCTACACAGCAGCGATGAGGATATATTCTCACCTTCAGCAACCTCCGTGTGCAACCGACGATGTCCCCAGGTCACATCTGCGCCAAGTGAATTTGTATATTACGGCGGAGGTCATTAGTGAGCTTAGCTTTTCCTTGTACTTAAATAGAAGCTAATCATTAAAATGTTTCTTGGTATTAACGTTAGATTAATGGCCAGAATATAGAGTGGTAATTTTGTAAAATACTTCATAAAAAGACGTTTTATGTTTAGTGGAAGACCGGCCCCCCCCAAAAAAAAAAAAAAAAAAAAAAAAAACAGATTAGGAACAGGAGGTACAGTGAATTTGGGAACGAAAACTGCTTAAAAAATCTGTTAACTTCGTTGAAAAACAGCTTGGATGGGAAGCGGTTGTCAGCAAAATATTTTGAAGAATCATTATCTCCCCATGAAAAGAGATTTAGTTGAATGTCAGACTAAAAGCCCTAATTGATAAATGAATTTAACTTAAAAAAAGAAATCTTTGCTGTTAAAGTTAGATCCCAGACCTGTAAATGTATTTTTTCTAAACACCTAAACATGTAAACATCGTCGGGGCAGAGATCTAGGTTAAAAGATGCATATCTCTACAGTTCTATTCTACACACTATTGAAACTGTTAGATGCAGTTAACACTGCCATTGCCACCACTGCAGAGGCAGAAGAAATATGTTATGTTTAAATACTTACAATATTTATCTGTAAACAATATTATTGAAACATGAAAAATAATACCAGGCTATGGTATTGTGATTAAATGAGCACCTCTTGATAGACTGGTGATATTACCATCAAAAGTAGTACTATGGACAAAACTTGAAACAATGGGCAACAAACCTTTAAACATGTTTTGAAACATTGCTAATAAATGCATCATTAATATTTTTTTTGTAAGAAGGATTCTCTACAACATATGCTAGCAATGCCATATTAAGTTTATTATATATATTTTATTATATATATATATATATATATATATATATATGTATATATATATATATATATATATAGATATATAATATATATGTAATATATATATATAATATATATATATAATATATAATATACCATTACCATACAATACATACATAACATACATAAAACAAAGGCCAACGAAGTTTATTTATTAGAGGTCTCACATAAACAGTTTTTGACAAGAAATTGAAAGTGGCGGCCATTTTGAAATATGCAAATTAGGAATTTTCTAAAAGTGATGCTTGTAGAATATAAAAAAGAACCAAACAACTCACAAACAAGTGATAAAAGGTTAGATTTTGCCAATATGATAGTGAAACTCTACCTCAAAGGTGAGCAGTCGGTAAATTTTGCAGCAAAAAAATTCTGACGGTGGGGGACGGGGTTTGAAAACGTAAATCTAGAAATGTTTCGGGTAAATGCTGACCTCGAAACCAACAGACAGGAAAAGTAGGCGTATTTTCCAACATTTTGGTACCAAGAAAGTGAATTATAAAAGGGGGGGCTGGGATGCGGTCAGCTGAATCAAAATTTAGCCACGTATATGAAATCATGTGATGGACTAATTTTTTATTTTCCTGGACTCCCAAGACGTCCAGAACACATCATTATGAACCATCGGATGTCACCGAATCACTTATGGTGAAATTGGTCACTTTATTATCAAGCTTCTTTTCCCAAAGATGATTATGAGAGATCTTCGGAGTCTTATAATTTTCATTGTAATTATGATGTATTCATTGAGCTAAAGAGTAATTGTGACAACGTAATAAATAATAGGTAATTTTGCTGTGGCATATGAAAACCCTTTTTTAGTGAAAGGATTCCAGTCTCCTAAACAGCTGCAGTCATCATAATTCATCGAAATGTTACTTGCTACAATACAGAGCTAGAAAGGGCCACTGCTGATTAGCTCCTTAAATAATGTATATGACAATATAAGAAAAATAATAGGAAAGCAAGACCCATTTTATATACAAATTTCCACCTTTGAACAATTTACACAAAAATGCTTCTTACTTTTCGATAGCTCCTGCTATCATTACCAGAGTGTCCTTTTAATTGTTCATTTGTTAGAATATGTATGTAACAAGAAAACAGAAAAACAGTTCTCTTAAAGGCCCATTTTTTTTCTGATATCGACGGGAAAGTTTATCATAATTTCTTGTAAGATTTAGATATTTCAACTCTGGTCTTTTCCTGATCTGGATATTATTAGTCCGTTCAGAAAATAGATATAGTAATTAAAAATGACGTAGCAGCTTTAGTAGAGCGCCGCAGTTGAAGCGTGAATATTATATCGGGAGGAAATTTGTTTTGAATACTTGAAAATGTGTCGTGTTGCGTCTCCGCTCTTAATGTTGCATCTTTGCCTTCCGTTTGTCGTGTAGGTTTTACCTGAAGCTTAAAGTCCGTCATCCTGCAGTCATATATCATTTACGGGATACCTTCCCTTACATTTACATAAAATTATGTTAAATGCATAACGCAACTACCTTCAAAATACTTACTGTAGATGACATGTCACTCGCTCTGCATATCAGGAAGCCACAATTACCTTGGGGGGGGGGGGGAGACCTTGCGTCCACTTGTTACTGTTATTTTATTTTTGAAAGAGTGGATGTGAAGCGTTTTCGTTTTGCATGGAAAGACATGGGGTAGTTTGATGATGACTGAATTAGTGAATGATACACAATACAATTATTTCCTAATATTTGATGTCACATAGAAATGACACACACAGGGTTTTCACATTTAGTGTCATTCTGAAATGTGAGTGGACGGGCAGCCTTACCTCTCTTTCATGCCCACGCTCAAAGAAAGGATAAGGGAAAGGAAAAGTTTGTGTGTACCCTGCCATAAAAGAGGCTCCACTTAAAGAAAGAAGTTTCATTACGTTCCGGACACCAGATGCAGACAGAGAATTCCCAAACTGCGTAACGTGTATGTCACTCGGTAGTAGAGCCTTATGCCAGACTCTGCCAAATCCCCTGTAGATTTCAGGAGTAATAGAAATAATTCTGCGAAGTTTAATAGAGAAAATGACCACACATGAGTGAAGTAGGGAAGGAGGTCACCGAAGTGGGACTCGAAAGGTCATTTTTAAAGGATTATCCTTCCACCTTCAGAGGGACTTTTGACTTAATTTTCAAGGTAAAGGAAATTCCTTGACAACATTGCAATTATTTATCAAATATTCTTTTTGTGTTCTCTTCAGTCCTTCGCTACCTCCAGTGAAGAAAAGGAAATGGGAAGGATTTTGATATCATTCTTTCTCAGCGGTTCCGTCTTTTCATTCAGTTAACTTACGTCTAATGATTTTGCTGAGGAATTTGTATTTTCATTCGTCCGAGACAGAGAGAGAGAGAGAGAGAGAGAGAGAGAGAGAGAGAGAGAGAGAGAGAGAGATTTGCTCTGAACATTGTATCTATATATTTGTCTCCACGTCTGGTAAAATTGCTAGAAGGAATCTTCAAGTGGCTGTCTGAAAAGAAAAAATTATTTTAGTTTAAGGAAAACAATACTAGGAATAACTATCATGAAATATGCAGGATTTTAAGCCAATAAAAACAGTGATACCAATAATGATATCGCCAGAACAGTATCATATATCTCAGTCAGAGATGTTACGGGCGACACTATTCCTTATTATCTCAGGAAAAGTGGGTAGATACATTCAACTCAGAACTGGACATTCCTTGAATCTTGTAGTATTTTCATTTGTTCGTTCGTTGTAGTCGTGAAAAATGGCGTCTCTGCCTCTCGTGAGAAGGTTGACATCACAAAATGCAGACATTTTATCTTCATACGATTGTGAATTTTCCACTTTTCGTGTTTTACATAATTTCTGAAGCTGTTTTCGTCTTTGGGGAAATTCTGCCTCTTGTCTGTGGTTGAAAACAGACTCAATCTTTTATTATTCATTTATTTTTTTTATGTCATTTAAAAAATGTCATTCCTTTTTCCGTTTTTTTATTATTATTATTACTATTATTTTCTAAGGATTGAAATTTATGTATCACCTGCTTTGCCTTAATAAATTCAAAATCAAAAGAATCATACGTTTGGAGATATATAGTAATTAATTTTTATATGATAACATTGTTATTAATACCTTTGTTTTCATAAATCCTTTTAATAGACAAATACATCTGGGTAATTGGTGAAGAATTTTAGCAACTCTCCAAGGAGATAAACTGAGCAGAAATGACATATGAAAATCAGATGAAATAAAAATAGAGAATAAACTGAGTCTCATCACTGCATAAGAGAGAGATTGTGGTTCAAGATGGAACGCAGATTGTGTCTTCCATTTCGTTCAAGATTCAGTTACGGTTTTCTATCCTTTCGATATCAGGAGACGCTTATTCCTGCATCTAGTATCCTATAAAGGAAACCCGAAGGTTCCCTGAATAGACCAGACCTAAAAAATCACGGCCCACAGAAAAAAGCAATTTTGAGGACCGAACGAGACCTTAGTGTCGTTTTGGATGTTCGATGTAGCAAGGCGACCACACCAACATGTCCGAGACCTCACCATAATTTCCCTAGAGGTCTATTTTTTTAATTTTTTTTTTATCTTTACTGCAAATTTCAGATTCATTTATTTCCATATCACCAATCTGGGGGACGCTAATGGTATCAAGAAATCCATAAACAAGAAAACTGAAATTATCAGTTTTAGGATCCATTATTATGTTTCCTCTGCGTTACTCGACTTTGGTCTTTCTTTCTGCTTAGGGTCATTTTAACTTACCGAAAAATGCACGTGGTCTTATGACGATAATAATAAATAATATTGATATCTAAAAAGGCTCTAAAAACCCTGTCGTCTTCATAATGCATTCTCACAGGGTCTAAAGCTTTCAAGAACCCATAAAAATTATGTAAAAGAAAGTCATCACATTTCGCACTACCAAAGGAAGCGTCTTATCATAAAGCTTCATAAAAATGGCAGGATGCTGGTGTCAAGTTTTACCCTTTACTTTATCTTTGTAATGATTATATATTATGACCTTTATTGCAATAATAATGGTTAATTGTTTCCCTTGTTCTTTTTTGTATAACTTTCAGTTTGCCAGTGAAAATGTTTTTGCTTGTAAGCTCTCTCTCTCTCTCTCTCTCTCTCTCTCTCTCTCTCTCTCTCTCTCTCTCTCTCTCTCTCTCTCTTAAATACTTAGAGTAAAAAAGATAGCTTTTTAGATGTAGATTATTGTACTAATAATACCTACTAGTGTATTTCAGCGTATAAAGCGGTTGTATAAATTGTTCATTTCTTTCATCCAGTAATCACATCAGTCAATAAAATGGGAAAGTAAATCCACAGTAGTATGCCTGTTCGATTTTGTTATCTGAAATATAGACAGGAGAAAGCTTTCGATGACCTGCACGGTCCTTCCTGTCAATCTGACTATAATTACAAAAAGTGGCTACATAAAAGCTTGTTTTTTCTTATGTTTACAAAATAGGCCCTTGTTTGAAGATTTGTAGTTCGCTCCTCATGTTATCCCTTCACTCTCTAAAGGCAAACCAGCTAATCGTCGAGATCTAAGTGGCGGTTCGTCTCTTGAATTACTTGGCCGGTTGCCCATGGCAGCTTGGGCGCCTACAACAAGGGGCACTGGGTATGTCCCCGTTACCTGAACGAAAGAAAATGAAGCAGCGGCAATATCAGAGGTGGCTAGATTATTGGTGTTATTATAATGCAAGCTTTCCTTATTATAATCGCTTATAAAATAACAACAATTATTTCATTTAAAATAAAATCTTTCTGTGTAAAGACTTTGTTGTCCTCCATAGAGACCCCTGTTGATAATTGCTCCTTCAACCGACCTCCTAATCTTTACTATTTACTTTTTTTATTCTTTTTTGTATTCATATTGACTTTTGGTGTAAAAAAATCCTTTTGGCTTTCATGAAAGCATTATTTATGAAATTTTCTGATAGCATAATTTTCCTAAAACTTATTTTATATGATCAAATTCGCTGTCAATATATTCAGGATCACATATTTTAAAGGCTCTTAAAATGAAATTTACCATTATATTTTGTTTTATTTCATTATTATGAAAAGAATAAATGTGGACATAAGCTTCTACATTAGTCACTTTTCTGGTAATAGTAAATTTAAAATAAATGTAATAAGGTCATGGTATACCAATACATACAGAAAGGGCAGCTTATTGTCTACTTCTTATTCAGCTGCAAATCTAAAACCACTTATTTGGGTAAGATATGTCGATGATGTCTTCGTAATTTTCCAAGGTAATCAAACAGATTCCGAAATGTTTTGCAGAGATGTAGAAAATAAGCCACTTAAAGGATCTCGACGATTGGCTGGTTTGCCTTTAGAGAGTGAAGGGATAACATGAAGAGCCAACTACCCATCTTCAAACAACGACGTATTTGTAAACATAAGTCAAAAAGTCAAAAACAAAGTTTTTCTGTAGCCACTTTTTGTAATTATAGTCGTCGAAAGCTTTCTGCTGGCTATATTTCAAATAACAAAATCAAACAGGCATAACTACTGTGGATTTACTTTCCCAATAATAATAATAATAATAATAATAATAATAATAATAATAACTAATCTGCATTTATATTTTAGATACTAAACATTTACCACAGATCATTTTTTGTCAAATATCACTCTTACCTTTCCTCTTTGCATAGCGATCAAGTCATAATAAAAAGGGTATTCTTTAATTCAGTGAGTAATACAAAAGTTAAAAGTAATTTGCAGTATTAAAAAACTGTTGCGATAGACGGTAAATTTATTGTAGATTCTTATAAAAATATCGTATTTCACATCTCTCCCTATCCATGATATTTTTTATGCTTTGGAAGCAATATTTGTACAAATGACAAAATCCTTTATATCAGTGTCAGATGATATTCAGGCTGCGTGAGTTTCTACGTCAATATGTTTTGCTACGCGTAAAAACCCTTTGACTTTGTGAAGCATTTGCTGTAAATAACAAAATGCTTCCTGCACTAAAATGAGAGAATATAATTGTTGAGAATTGTTCGTCCCTGCTTTCTGTTTTGCTTTGGAAGAGAGAGGTCGGAAACATTCTGGTTTCGCTCATAAGTGGTATTGGATAGTTCTTGGTATGATAATGAGATAAAAAAGTATATTTGATATTATTATTTAAAGATATCATGAAAAACGTAAATGAAACACATATAGAGTCTACTGATCACTTTTTACCAGGAACGTATATATCATTATAATAACCACAATGCCCTCTTTACACATTTGTTATATGGAGGAGAACAGAAAGGGGCTTTGTGATTTCTTTGAATACAGACGAAAGGTACATTGATCATAGGTGAACAGCAAGAAATTAGCCACTTCGGAGAGAGAACTGCATTAAAGAAAGTATTCTTAACCGCTGATAGTGAAATAAGAAAATGACTCATCATATAATGAGTCTCTCTGATAATGACGAGTATTAGAGTAACTGTAGTATGTATAGGGGATTGTGAACGGATGAAAATATCCATTTGATAGTGATGCGCCATTATTTCAAAGTTTGTTGGTAGGATGGCAGTTAAAATGATTCCGTAACCTATACCTGACACGTGTAATGTCTAATACTTTTTTATACCATTCGTGTTTCTAAGTCAGGGATAAGTCTGCTGTTCAAGTGACCTCATTTCAAAAGAGGATATTTAAATGGTCCTAATTAAAGAACAGCAAAATTCTGTTTAATATTCTTAAATACTTGGGGCGGTTGTGCAGCGCCAGCACGACGATATCTTAGAGCATAGTTGAAATAAATTATTTATATTCCTGTAGTCATAGTGTTGCTTTTGATAATTTTAAAGGGCCGAACTAGACAAGAAATCATTCAGTATGTTTACAAGAAAGGCTAACCAATTGTAAACACTGATACAGAAGTTAAATGGTCCATGAAGCCGTCATAAGTGGAAGCTGTGGAAGTTGAATGGTGCGACACTTTTACATAAACCGTTTTTGCAGTCTGGAGGTCTTTCCTTGGCATGAAGAGGTTTGTAACCGATTCCCGTTTTCGTTTATTACACAGTTTAACTTGAGAGGTTTAGAGTAAGCTCACTCTTCAACGAAGATAAGTGATCTATGGTTAGTGCATTGTTTTGTGAAGCTTGTTAGTTACACTATAAAGCATATGGCTTAAAAACTTTCTTTTTTTTTTGTTGTGGAAGGATTAACCCGGCTTTATTTACATTCAAGTGCTGCATGTGGCGCCTTCCTACACTATTTCTTTATATATGTTTATTTATTATTCAGTTGACCTTATTGTTTTTTATTTGGTGATTTTGTTACCATGGGAAATAAATTCATATTTATGTTTCTGTGTCCATATCGAACTATTATGTTAGTGTATACATCACACAGGCCCATTTCATTTCGAAATATTCATATAAAGATTAATTATTTCGTTAATATACAGACTTCCATTAAACATATCAGATTTGGTATCGAATATGTTTTACAATATTGAAATGTAAAAGCTGAATATTGTGGTGTTAAGACATCGCTGGCACCAAAGGGTAGTGTTGTGAGTAAGGGGGTTGGAATGGGGTGAAAGCGAAAATAACTGAAAAGACAGATATTAGTGTCTAATACATAGTTTTTGAGGTCACCGAGATGAATAATGACACTCACGATGCCCTTCAAGTCCAAGTTCAGCCCCAAAAGGTGTGGTAGGGCGTGAAAAGGGGGTGGGAAAGGTGTGACGTAAAAATATCCGACAACAACAGATATTAGTGTCTAATCCATAGTATTCAAGGTCGTTGAGATGAATAATGACACTCCCAATACCCTTCAAGTCCAAGTTCAGCTCTGATAGGTAGGGGGTGGGAAGAGGGTTGCGTGTAAGAATAACCTTAAAACGACAGATATTAGTGTCTAATCTATAGTTTTCGAGGTTGTTGAGATGAATAGTGACACTCCTGATGCCATTTAAGACCAATTTTGGAATATTTTGTATAGATCTCATTTCCCAAAAAGTTGG
>NC_087214.1:49179198-49216963 GCF_015104395.2 Macrobrachium nipponense
TCAATGTAAGCCAGTACTCCCTCAGCAAGGCAATAGGAATCAATGATAGACTGGAGCAAATATACCAAGAAAAATATGTTAGGTTTGTAGACCACTGGGACAGATTCGTAGGGAATCAAAAACTATATAAAAGACATGGAACTTACTTAAACTTGGAAGGAGCAAACTTACTAGGAAACCTTCTTATCGAAAACCTCTTGAAACACCTCAGTGAAGTGACCACTAAGGGGAAGAAGTCGGAAAGCCCAAAATTTGGTTAGTAATAGCACGGCAGGAAGCGGTGACAATAAGGGAAACTAATAAAGCCGCCAAGGACAAAAGAGAAGATAGAAAAGATCCTCAGTGTGGCACAGTTTAATGTACAATCTATTCGGAACAAAGTAGATCTCTTCAAAGCATTGATAGCAAGTGAAGAATTAGACAGTAAGTATCACAGAAACATGGATACAAGAGAGAACAAGAGACTTCGTAGGAAATCAAATAGCTGGATATAAATTCTTCAAAAAAGATGCTCAATAAAAAAAGTAGAGGCAAGAAGCTATTGGCATCAATATAAACAGTCTAGGGAAGAAGATAATTCTGATACTAGTGTACAGACATCCAATAGTGGATCACACTGATAAGGACTTGTTTTTAAACAGCCAACATGATTTCAGACAAAACAGATCCTGCCTATCAGACCTCTTGGAGTTTTTTTTTCATAACGTGCTTGGTATTTATGACAGTAGTGGAACAATAGATATACTCTACTTAGATTTCCAAAAGGTCTTTGATAAAGTTCCACACAAGAAACTTATGACTAAAGTTAAGAGCTTTAGGAATTGTAGGAGAAATAGCAGACTGGATCAATACTGGTTAACCAATAGAAAATACGTAGTCTTAGTAAATGGCGAAGAATCAGAATGGGCAGATGTGATAAACGGAGTTCCCCAGGGTTCTGTCCTGGGTCCGCTCTTGTTTTTTTTTATTTACATCAATGACATTGATGTAGGCTTAACTAGTAGGATAGCCAAATTTGCAGATGACACCAAACTAGGTGTAAATGCAGCAGACCCAGATACAGTGGAATGTTTAAGAAATGATCTAAGGGAAATAGGAGAGTGGTCAAAAAGATGGCAAATTCCTTTCAACCTGGATAATGTAAAATGTTACAAATAGGAACAAACAACCCTCATGCCAACTGCATGCTGCTTGGGAATGACATAGATAGTGTAGAACAAGAAGAGGACCTTGGATTCATTATTCCAAAGGACTTAAAATCCACACAATATTGCATAAAAGCTGAAAAGAAGGCACAGAAACTACTGGAATACATAAAGAGGCAGTCCAAATACAGAAACAAGGAAACGGTGCTGCAGCTCTATACATCAATAGTTAGACCTCATCTTGAATATGCAGTACAATTTTGGTCACCAACACTAAGAATAGACATAAATAGATTAGAAGGGGTACAAGCAAGAGCCACAAGTTAATTCCATCCATCAAACAAAAAGGTTACCAAAGACGACTAGAGAGCCTGATCATGTATGGCTTAGAAACACGACGATTGCAAGGACAGCTAATAAAAACATTCAAAATACTAAAAGATGTAACAAAAGTAGACAGTAACCTACTTACATGAAGCGAAAACCAGAGAATAATTAATGGAGACTATAACTGAAGAGATACAACACATCTGTGAATGAATTTGAAAACCTGCTCCTAGAGATAGTGAGCACATGATGTCTACTCGGATGGACCAATAAGTCTTTGTGACATCCTAATCCTTGTAACTCCTTGAAACACTCTCTCTCTCTCTCTCTCTCTCTCTCTCTCTCTCTCTCTCTCTCTCTCCTGTGTGTCGTAAAAGGTGACTAAAAGAACAACTGCTGCCTAACTTTTTTAGTAAAAGACTAGGCCAAATGCCAATAACTGTAGAAACTGCTGCCTTGCAGTCTTACTTTTATTAAAAGGCTAGGCCCACCACCAATAACTGTGGAAACTGCTTACCTTGCAGGTGGACTTTTTAGTCAAAGGCAAGGCTAACCGCCAATAACTGTGATTGATGACAGCAAGGGCATGCGGTCGTAAAAACCCTTTTGCCAAATAATAAACCATGCTTGATGTTGTCAGGAAAGGCACATCAGGCAACCAACCCCTTAGTTTAGGGATAGTGGTAGGAAAGAAGATTCAAATGAATCGTCTCTCTCTCTCTCTCTCTCTCTCTCTCTCTCTCTCTCTCTCTCTCCATACTGATTATCATTTCAATATTAAAGTTTTGCAACACCATTCTCTCTCTCTCTCTCTCTCTCTCTCTATATATATATATATATATATATATATATATATATATATATATATATATATATATATATATATATATATATATATATATATATATATATATATATATATAATGATAGTTCTCCATTGATTATTAATGTAGTTTTACATCATAGTATAAAAATGTATCCTTCTCCTCTCTCTCTCTCTCTCTCTCTCTCTCTCTCTGCCAATTCTCTTATGAATACGACACTACAGTTTTCCAACGCACCATACAAATAACTCCTTCCCTCCATTCACCAACTGCATCATATTTTATACTCGCCCATCGTCGTTAGTCCCAGAAACCTCAGGAAATCCGTTGGGAGACATTAGTCTCCCTCGGCCAAAAAATGAGATCCTCCATCATCTCTCGAGGAGTTCTCAATTCCACATTTCCGATTAAAGTTCGGCTGTGCTAACGATCGAACCTTCAATGCACCCGCCGGAACGTGCGCGAAAAAATGAGCGCCCGCGAGGGAGAGACTTGCAGCTGGAAGTAGGGCGGTGATTGGTTTGGAGGGGACCGGATCGGCCAATCAGAGTCGATGGAGCTGCAAGACTGATTGTAAGAATGTATCTATACGACAGTGAAACATATTATATAGAGAGGTTGAGGACAAGTTAACGATCTTTAGTTGGAGAACAGTATTCGGCAAATGCTGTATAACCGCAAAAGGAACTACGTCGTTCTAAGTTACCAGAAAGTCTTTTGTTGTATTCAACCTGTTTGTGAAAATGTGTGTGATAGCTTGTCGACCTGATTTTATGACTTTATTTACTGCATTATGGATGCACCTTGGGACTTACAAAAAGCGTAAGAAAGAGACAGAGAGTGATATCATAGCTGCTGAAGAGAAATAATATAAACGATGTTATAACTACAAAAGGCTTGACTCTGTTATTGTATTAAAATAGCTACACAAACTGAATAATACTACAAGGGATGAGCGAGAGTAAAGTAGACAACTCATCCACCACAAACTTTGGTTATGAGCCGAATTGTACATTCACTGCGCCTTGGTTGCCAATCGTCAAAAAACTAAAGTTTTGTGAACTTTTGTCACGTTTCTCACTGATGAACGTGAGGGAACAGCTGAAACAACGTTAAGGTGTCATCAGAGTGTATCGGTGTTAAGCTTTTTCTCTAGTCATTTTTTACCAAAGAAAATGTAAACAGTTGTATCGTAGCACTATACCTATAATATATGTGTGTGTATATATATGTATATATTTATAATAAGCCATTTGAATGAAGCACATTTTTGTACGGCGAAACTAGAAATATTTAAAAATCAATTTTAGTATAATATATATTATATATATTATATACTAGCTGCTATACCCGGCGTTGCTCGGAATAAAACGAGGCATGCCATCCGTGATGACAACCCCTACAGGACGGAATATGCAATCATTTTCAGAATAAGTGTCAAAGCTTTCATAGTCTGGGCGTGTATAACGAACAAACTGAAAATGATTTTTATATATATCGAGTTAATTACTATTTTCTATAATAAGCCATTTGAATGAAGCAGATTTTTGTATGGTAAAACTGTAGAAATATTTATTATATCAGTCTTTAAAATACAGTATAAATCTCACTCAACAGACCTTCGTATTTTTGTGACAGTACATCGTTAGGTCATCGTACATTTGCGAGTAATTTTTCAATTAACCCTTAAACGCCGAAGCGGTAAAAAAAAAAATGTCTCCCGTGTGCCGGAGAAGTTTCAGAGTGAGCGAAGCGGAATAAAAATATATTTTTTCAAAAAATCACAGCGCGCTTAGTTTTCAAGATTAAGAGTTACATTTTTGGCTCCTTTTTTGTCATTGCCTGAAGTTTAGTATGCAACCATCAGAAATGAAAAAAATTATCATTATCATATATAAATAATGCGATATATGATAGTGCAAAAATGAAATTTCATATATAATTGTATTTAAATCGCGCTGTGCGCAAAACGGTTAAAGGTAACAAGTTACTTTTTTTTCGTTGTAATGTACGCTAAATTGCAATCATTTTGGTATATAACACATTGTAAAACAATAAAAGCAACACAGAGAAAATATTATCATAAAATAATGCATGAATTCGTAACGCGCGGACGTAAACAGATAATTTTTTCAAAAATTCACCATAAATCTAAAATATTGTCCTAAGGAGACTTTCCAATTTCCTTTCCTTTCAAAATGAAGAAAAATGATTGAATATTACTATACTGTAAGAATATTAGCTTACAAATGCAGTTTTCGACCATATCTGACGAGTTAAAGTTGACCAAAGGTCAAATTTTTTTATATATATTTTTTTATATGCAATTATTTCGGAAATAAGAAAAGCTACAACTTTCAAATATTTTTAGTTTTATTCTACATGAAATTGCGCACATTTTCATATATAAAACTCTATGAAATGCCTAATAGGAAACGGAGCAAATTTTCCGAGAATGGGACTTACGCATTTCGGAGTTTTGTGGCGGAGAATCCGCGCGCGGTGGGAAGGAAAGTTTTTTTTAAAAATTCACCATAGATTTAAATATTGTGCTAGAGACTTCGAATTTGTTTCCCGATGAAGATAAATGACTAAATATTACTAGACTGTAAGAGTTTTATCTTACAATTGCGTTTTTCGACCATTTCGGTAGAGTCAAATTTGACCGAACGTGGTTTTTTTTCTTTTTATCGTGATTTATATGCAAATATTTTAAAAATGAAAAAAGCTACAACCTTCAACTATTTTTTGTTGTATTATACATGCAATTGCGCACATTTTCATATATAAAACTTTATGTAACGGCTAATTTAAAATGGTGCAAACATTACCACAATCGCATGTATGATTTTTTCGGAAGAGGTACCACGCGGACGTAAAGAAAATGTTATTTTTTTCATAAATTCACCATAAATAGAAATATTGTGCTAGAGACTTCCAATTTGTTGCAAAATGAAGGTAAATGCTTGAATATTACTAGAATATAAGCGTTTTAGCTTACAATTGCGTTTTTTTACCATTTCGGTAGAGTCAAAGTTGACCGAAGGTTGACAATTTGTCACTTATCATATTTATATATGAAAATATTTCAAAATTGATAAAAGCTACAACCATGGGTTGTTTTTAGTTGTGTTGTGCATGAAATTGCGCACATTTTCATATATAAAACTTTATGTAACAGCTAATTTAAAATGGTGCAAACATTACCACAATCGCATGTATGATTTTTTTCGTCAGAGTTACTGCGAGGACGTAAGGAAAAAGTTTTTTCATAAGTTCACCATAAATCGAAATATTGTGCTAGAGACTTCCAATTAGTTGCAAAATTAAGGTAAATGATTGAATGTTACTAAAATATAAGAGTTTTAGCTTACAATTGCGTTTTTCGATCATTTCGGAGAGTCAAAGTTGACCGAAGGTTGAAATTTTGGCACTTATCGTTATTTATATGAAAATATCTCAAAACTGATAAAAGCTACAATCATGAGTATTTTTTTATTGTATTCTACATACAAATGCGCACATTTTCATATATAATACTACATATAACGGCTAATTTAAAATGGTAAAAAAATTATGTCAAAGTGACAAAATAATTTCAGAGATGTGTCACAGATACTTTTTAGTGCGGCAAGAAAGAAATTCGCGCTTGCGCGCCTGCGTAACGATTGTAAACAAAACAACACCTTGATCCGTGAACTCCCAGCATCCCCCAAGACGCGTGATTCAAGAGTTTTCGGCTGGTAGGCCTAAAAGTATTTTTCCGCGAATTTTTAAAAAAAAAAACTTTGTATGTCGACGTTAAAATCCGTTCCAGTCGGCACCCGAGAGACAAAAAATGTCGCGTAAAATACGTCCAGTCGGCGTTTAAGGGTTAACACAATTGATCTGAATTAACGACCCGTGTCATTTCACTTCGGTAGAGGTAATCAACTTTATCAGCTAACTGTTATGCATCAGGTAATCGGCACCGAAATTGTGATTCAGCTAAAAATGAGACTTCAATCAAGTTCCATTTCCAGAAAGTTTTTTTTTTTTTTACCTCATATAAGTTACAGTGTCAGTGGTAATAGTTTTAAAACAGACTCTTATATTCTTTCCCACCGTTATTCCTACAGTAAGGGGTCGGTTGCCTGATGTGCCTTCTCCACTGCATGCACCAGGCAGGATTTATTGTTTGGCAAACGGATTATTACGATCGCATGGCCCTGCTGTCATCATTAAAAGTCCACCTGCAAGGCAGTAGTTTCCACAGTTATTGGCAGTGGGCCTAGCCTTTGACTAAAAAGTAAGACTGCAAGGCAGCAGTTTCCACCGTTATTGGCAGTGGGCCTAGCCTTTGACTAAAACGTGATACTGCAAGGCAGCAGTTTCCGCAGTTATTAGCGGGGACCTAGCTTTTTCCTAAAAAGTAAGACTGCAGGGCACCAACTGTCCTTTTAGTCATCTTTTACGACGAATGCCTGATAAAACCCCCACACGACAAAACCCCCACTAACAAATTACCCATCGTAATTCGATAGTTATTTACAGTGGTTACAAGGAAACGATTTTATTTTATTAGTAACTGCTAACTAGCAAACAATCTATGAATATTTGTATTGATAATTCTCTTTGGTAGTTATTTACAATGATTATAAGAACAACTTTCTCTTAAAAGGTAGCTTTAGGTTGCGAATAAATAAACTTTCCTTTATTTGTTTGCCCATCATGGAAGTCATCCGTAATAAAGTTGGAGAGAAACTGCGCCATAAAGGTTATATGTATACTATAAAAACCACCAGTGGTACTACGAAGAGATGGGAATGTTCTAGAAGATCAGCGTTTGGATGTAACGGAAAAATAACAACAAATTTAGAAATATCGGACGTCATTTCAATTATAGAACATAATCATGAGCGTGATGAAGGATCAGTGGAAGTAGCAACTCTATCAACAGGCCAAATCAACTAGAGGAAATACTGGTCTCATTGTAGCGGATTCGTTGGAGAGTATGACTCAAGAAGGAAGACTTAATGGCCTTGGGAAATATACATACAGTTAAAAGATATCTTCAAAGAAAACGCCAAGAAGGACGCCCTAAGAATAAATAATCTTTGAGGGACCTGAACATTTCTTTCCGGCAAATCACAGGAAATCTATGAAGAATTTCTTACAACAGTTTTAGATAAAGGAGAGGAACTAGGATTATATATGAATTCAGGCACTACGATGACAGATATTGAAAAATCACTTTTGAATGGTATTGAAAATGTACGGAGACCTCAAGTCCATACAAAAAGGTGCTTTTATCATTTAACACAAAATACGTGGCGGAAACTACAAAGCTTAGGACTAAGCAATACCTACAAGGAAAATGAATCTACAAGGCACTTTTGTGGTATGATTGACGGACTTGCTTTTCTTTTGTTAGTGGGGGTTTTGTCGGTGGGTTTTTTGTCATGTGGAGTTTTTGTCGCCCCACCCTTTTACGACATGCAGGACCTACGGTGATGGTATTCTTACCCCCGTACCACAAGGTCCGGTGATAAAACAGACATTAACAAATAAATACAAGTTGTGAAAAATTGCAGAAATTATTCCAAATTTATAATTTTCTAAACAAATTTACTGTACACTAATATGTATTATTCCTATTAAATTGTCCACAGTAATAGTCATTAATAACTGAAGTTTTAAGAACTTGTAGGAAATTATTTTGAAATTGCAACTTAGTTTATGACTAAAAAAATATTTACAGTTTCATTTTATTAATTATCGTTGGTTATTAAGCTACAGTCGTGCAGTTGGACGTGTAATCTCCGGTTGGTTTTGTATCATTGTTGTAGTTACCCTCCATTAGATTTCATTTTAAAACCAGATATTCAACTATATGTGGAATATGTAAGGGTATCAAATTAAATAACAAAAGTAACATGAATGATTATATTAATGATAATCTTATGAAAACATATTCATAAAAATTACGTATCCAATAAAATACAAAAAAATTAAAAGCTGAGAACGAACGATAAATAATTAGCGTTCAGTACCGTTCTTATAATCAGAATGATAGATCATTAATCTTGGTAGTTACATGATGAGAGCACATTGTACTTTTCTTAATTTGATACGTTTCAGGTCAAGGTTTCATTGAATATTGCTTTAGAGAACGATATTTATTGAAGCATGTGAAAACCAAAAGTTCTAAAAATTATAACAATAATTTGATCAATTACGAGCATGCATTATATGCAACGAAACTAAAGTTCCACAAGTAAACACGCCAAGGTGGCGACAGTAATAGTAGACGTAAGGATTTACTACTAGACAAATTATGATAATACAAAATAATAGATGAATAACGAGTTAATAAACAGATACTTAGTCTAACATTTTTTCTCTGTAATAAGCATATCGAACCCACCCTAGGAAAAAAATGGAACCTGGCATAAAAAAAAAATGTCTTCTTGATTGCATGGGACACAGACTAGAGTTTGAAAACGTGAAGTAAATATGTATGGCGTCTAGCGAGAACCATCGGAGGTGCTCACTATAACATTATTATCTTCCCAGTCCAAACGCTTTCCTCCCAGTGAGATTGCTCTAGGTGATGCTTCAAGGTCTCTAACCACTAGGGTGTAAGAGGTCATATTATATATATATATATATATATATATATATATATATATATATATATATATATATATATATATATAGCATATCTGTATAGGTGTGAGAGTATATATGTATAGGGAATGCAGTTAAGCTTATGGATTGGTAGAGTATTTAATTTATTTATTCTTTCCCATTGGATAAGATATGAGATGGAAATGAATGTATAAAAAGTTAAGTATATCTTAGTTTAGCCAGACCACTGAGCTGATTAACAGCTCTCCTAGGGCTACCCTGGAAGGATTAGGTATTTTTACGTGGCTAGGAACCAATTGGATACCTCACAACGGGACCTACAGTTTATAGTGTGATCCGAACCACATTTTATCGAGAAATGCATTTCTAATCACCAGAAACAAATTATTCTGATTCCACGGTGGCACAGCGGGGAATCGAACTCGGGACTAGTGAATTGGTAGGCGAGTATGTAAGCCACTCTTTCAGCGAGGAGCTTAATAAATGTATAAAAAGACATATCACAAAGAGAGAGAGACCACCATTTGTTGTCTTACTTTTTCTTTCATGTATATTTCCCTTATCTCATATCTGCTTCGAAATGACCGGATGGACGCCCAAGTTGTTTGG
The DNA here is from genome assembly GCF_015104395.2 of Macrobrachium nipponense. Classification (NCBI taxonomy): domain Eukaryota; kingdom Metazoa; phylum Arthropoda; class Malacostraca; order Decapoda; family Palaemonidae; genus Macrobrachium; species Macrobrachium nipponense. The sequence continues at coordinate 49,188,734 of NC_087214.1, forward strand.
TTGTTGCCAATTCACGAAAAAACAAGTAAGCAAAGCGCTGAAGTTTCTTCGACGCAACCGAGTTTTTTGTACAGCGTATAATGCTGAATGTAGCTGTCAGCCACGGTGCATGAAATTTCATGCTTGGTGGTGGACTATGTTATTGATATCTATAGCGGTGCCAGACGCACGATCATGGATAGTTTTAACCTTATAGAAAATATAACCTACTGAGGCTAGAGGGCTGTAATTTGCTATGTTTAATGATTGGAGGGTGGATGATTAACTTACCAATTTGCAGCCCTCTATTCTGAGCAGTTTTTAAAATCTGAGGGCGGACATAAAAAATGCGGAAGGGCAGACAAATGGCCATCTCGATAGCTCTCTCTTCAGAAAACTAAAACGTGACAGAGGAAGTAGAAACTGGTCCTTTTCTGCTTTGTTGGGTCTTCTCCAGACGACGTCTTCCATTCCAGGTTTTATCCAGATTTTGTTCTTTCAGTAAGCAGGATGATCCTCCAAAATGCAGTCTCGAGCCCTTGCAATGGATTCCTGCAGATGCAATGACCCCGTCACGAGATCTTGCATAACGTCGAACAAAGCAGCTTTCACGACTATTGTCCTTTCCTGAGTGAGGTTCTTCGATGCCCACTTCGATGTCAGGAATTTTATCAATAAGCATTTCTGAAGTATTATAGATATTGCCTAGAGGATTACTTAAGGATTGATGAGAGTAAAGGAAAAATCCATATTTTCCTGTAGAGATTTGTAAGCCTCTTTCAAATGCGATGACAATAGAACATCCTTATCAAGTTTATTTGCAATAGACCAGAGAAATGGTCTATTCTCTGTCGCCATTGAGGCCTAGGGTGAACTTTTTCCTTTCTAGAAGTGAAGGCTGAGTCGACAAGCATTCGTAGAGACACGGGAAAGGTGCACTCATACCAAAAGATTATATTTTTTAAATAACAAATTATAGAAGAAACATCTGTTAAGCGTGTTTTTATTAAAATGCCCCCAAAAGTAAAAAATATTTTGAGACAACAGGATTTTCTTACGATTGATCATGTCTACAAAATTAAAAGCGTGAGGTCCAAACATGGAAGGAATTGCTGCAAGAAATGAAATAAATATATAAATATTTTCTTGTAGTATTTCCTTCAATGTTTGGCTTCCACGCTTTTATTTTTGTTGACATGATTAATTGTAAGAAAATCTTGGTGTGTCTCAAAACCTTATTTTTTACTTTTTAGTGAATTTTAATAAAGGCATATTTAGAAATTCTTTTATACTCTTGATTCTATACTTTTTAGTTTTGACAGAAATTGTAACTGATTTATAATTATAGTTAACGTGACTGATATCCGTTTACGGGAAGGAGGGACCTTACAGACCTTACAGACCTTACATCTTGTTCGGGTTGCCCCAGGTCCCTCAGTGTGAGGCACCTCTAATGTCTACCAGAGAGTTGCTAGTACATCTTCCGGTATATTTTGCATCTTCCAATCTTGGATGGTCTGGGATGCAGTTTAGATATTTGTCGAGCTTATTCTTAAACACATCTACGCTCACTCCTGATATATTCCTCAGATGAGCTGGCAACGCATTGAATAGACGCTGCATTATCGATGCTGGTGCGTAGTGGATTAATGTCCTGTGTGCTTTCCTTATTTTTCCTGGTATAGTTTTGGGCACTATTAATCTACCTCTGCTTGCTCTTTCTGATATTTTTAGTTCCATGATATTTTCTGCTATTCCTTCTATCTGTTTCCATGCCTGAATTATCATGTAGCGTTCTCTTCTCCTTTCTTAGACTATATAATTTTAAGAATTGTAGTGTTTCCCAGTAGTCTAGGTCCTTAACTTCTTCTATTCTAGCTGTAAAGGACCTTTGTACACTCTCTATTTGTGCAATATCCTTTTGATAGTGTGGGTACCATATCATATTGCAATATTCAAGTGGACTTACTTACGAACATATGTTTTATAAAGCATAATCATGTGTTCAGCTTTTCTTGTTTTGAAGTGCCGTAACAACATTCCCATTTGTGCTTTACATTTTGCCAACAGAGTTGCTATTTGATCATTGCATAACATGTTCCTATTCATCATCACACCAAGGTCTTTAACTGCTTCCTTATTTGTGATGTCTCATTATTAGTCCCTTATATGCATATAGCTTTCTTTCTCTGTCTCCATAATTTATTGATTCAAATTTATCAGAGTTAAATACCATCCTATTTACCTCTGCCCAATCATATACTTTGTTAAGGTCTCTTTGTAGAGCGTTCCTATCTTCATCACAAGTAATTTCTCTACTTATTCTTGTGTCATCTGCGAAACTACTCACTACCGAATCCTTAACATTATTGTCTATGTCTTCAATCATAATAACAAACAGTATTGCAGCTAACACCGTACCTTGCGGCACACCGGATATTACCTTGGCTTCATCCGATTTCTCGTCGTTTGCAATAACTATCTGTTTTCTGTTGTGTAAAAATTCTTTTAACCATCTTCCTACTTTATCCACGCTATTGTGTTTTCTAATTTTTTCGCTAATTATATTATGGTCTACTTTATCAAAAGCTTTTGCAAAGTCTAAATAAACCACATCTGTTTCATTTCCGCTTTTCATATTTTTGAATATGTTCTCACGGTGGACTAACAGTTGGGTTTGTGTACTTTTTCCGGGTACGAAACCATGTTTGTCCTTCCTTTATTAAACAAATTATTTTTTATTAAATGTTTCATAATATTTTTTCTTCATTACCCTTTCATACACTTTCATAATATGTGATGTTAGACTCACAGGCCTATAATTACTTGCCTCTAGTCTTGATCCACTTTTGAAAGTAGGGGTAATATATGCTAATTGTGCTCATCATATATCTTGCCTGTATCTACACTTTGTCTTAATAATATTGCAAGTGGCTTTGCGATAGAATGAACTACTTTCTTTAACAAAATAGCAGGAATTCCATCAGGCCCTGCAGCAGCTCATTTTTAATTTCATTAATAGCCTGCACAATATCAGCTTCATTAATATCTATGTCAGCTAAATATTCACTATTTTCATCCCTTACTTCTATATCATTATCTTCATTATCTATTCTAGGGGTGAATTCTCTCTTATATCGTTCTGCCAGAATGTTGCAAATTTCCTTTTTTTCATTCGTTAATCTCCCTTCAATTCTCAGAGGGCCTATTTCTATTCTTCTTTTATTCATCTTCTTCGCATATGAGTATAATAGTTTGGGGTTTTGCTTGATATTTAATAGGGTTTTTTCTTCCAAGTCCCGTTTTTCATTTTCTTTTGATTGTATAATCTTTTGTTCTGCATTTTCTATCTTACTTTTTAGTTCTATAACTTTCCATGCATTTTTTTCTTTTGCAAGACCTTTTTTCCACTTTCTGATTTTCTGGAACAAGATCCTTCTGTCTCTTGGTATGCATGAATGATGTTTACTTTTCTTCTTCGGTATATATTTTTCCACTATTTTCTCAATATTTTATATAATATCTCCGTATTTACCTTATCACTTACGAAAATGTTATCCCAATCTTTGTTTAATTCTTCATTAATTTCTGACCATTTTATATTTTACTGTAGAAGTTGTATTTTCCATATCCTTCCCACTTTTTCATTTCTTGCTTATCTCTATTTTCACTTGCTTTGGAATGAACTGTTAATTCTATGACATTATGGTCTGAAATACTCGCATTATAAACTATTATTTCTTTAACATAATTCATCTCGTTCACAAATACTAGGTCTAAAGTATTTTACCTTTCTTGTTGGCAGGTGATTTATTTGTTGAATGTTGTATTCTAGTAGCATATCTAATAGCTTTTCAAATTGCCTCTTATCTTCTGCACTACTATTACTCTCTTTTTTATATGTATAAGTACAACCACAATCTCCTATTCGTTCTTTCCATTCTACGAAAGGAAAGTTGAAGTCACCAGATAGGAGAATAGTCCAGTCCTTGTGATTTCTACATATATCATCCAATTTTTTCAATTATTAAGTCAAAACTCTTTAGTATTAGGAGGTCTATATATTACTATGTTCATCAATTTTTCAGATTCAAATTCTACCGCTATTAGTTCACATTCTGAGTTACTATATTTCTCATATATTTTTCCTTGTTTTTTGTCTTTCCCATATATTGCAGTTCCCCCTTGATTCCTATTTTTTCTATCTGATCTATAAGTTTGGAACCCTTTTATTTGATCATCATTCCCAGTCTCTTGGGAATACCAGGTTTCACTTATATTCATTATATCTATTTTCTTTTCATTTTGGGTTAGTTTCTTCTAAGTACTCTATTTTTCTTTTTGAGTTACTCGTAACTAAACCCTGCGCATTCATCACTATGATGGTTTGCGTGTTTTCTCCTTCATTTAATACTGGTAGTAATAAGGATTTTCCCATGTCTCTTTCCTGTTCTGGTATGTTGTTCTTTTTTTCATTCCAGAAATTCTGACATTAAAAAATCCAACTTTTCCATAATATTTGATCTTCCTTCATACATAATTATTAATTTTGTGTCTGAATCTGCAATTTTCTCCGTTTCTTGCAATATCCTCTTGCATAATAAATACAGTTATTATCTCTTGAGTAGAATTTCGGAGCTGATGCTTTGTAATTTTTTGCTGACACCTCTGCATATCTCATTGGTGGTTTGCTTTTCTCTTTTACCTGATATTCTTGATTTCTCTCTTTATTTGTTTCTTTCTTATTTTGGATTTTATTACTTGGTTGGTTATTTATTTGATTATGATTCATGGCTACAGGGTGCATATATTTGCATTTTTTGTCGAACTTACATCCTTTTCCTTCTTTTAGGTTTTTACATATTTTTGGATGCAGATCTCTGCAATCATCCCCATATCCATCTAAGTATGCACATTTACCATATATTTCATAGTTTTGACATATCTTAGGAGGGGGAAGAGGAAAGAGAGGGAAGGGGAGGGAATATGGAAGGGGTTTTACAGAAGAGAGATTCTACCGATTCAAAGAAGTTGTGACAAATCCGAAGAGTTTCATACAAATCCTGAGATACTGGGAGAGGTCACTGTAGTAGGGTCACTATAGGTCATTGCTCACCTACTGATCATGTGAGGTTGGGAGTGAGTAACCAGGCGAAATTTCAGGTCCGTCGGACGAAGTGAAAAGGTCGAAAATTGAGCTGCAAGATTTGAGGACAGGCAGACGCATAAGTCGAGTCAGATAAAAGCATATACTTGGAGGGTCAGCTATTGAATTAGTATATTAAATGAAATGGACTTTTTCCTGAATGGTTTTATGTTTTATTATTGTTATAATCAAAATTATTACTGTGAATATGACATTTTCACCATTTTACTATTATTTTTGCTGCTTTTGAACACGACTAGATTATTCATCAAATCCCCACAGAAATTATAGCACATTACTTGGACATCAAAATACAAACATTATCATTCATTATTTTCGAATTCCATTCTCATGAGAATTCTCAGCATCAAACAGCAGAATGTTCTGCTTTTGCCCTTTGCCCTCAGTGCCTCCGTGAATAGCCGCCACTCATGAATTTCATGTTTTATGACCCACAAACTTCCATCAGACTCCGGCCTCCCTTCTCATATTTCTTATGGTGTCCACATACTACTTTCTCAGGGTTTGTACGAAGGACAGTTTCAAGACATCTCTTCTTCTTTTCATTATTACCACATCTACATATGGAACTTCCGTCATATCTCTTAACGTTTAAACTCTCTCTCTCTCTCTCTCTCTCTCTCTCTCTCTCTCTCTCTCTCTCTCTCTCTCTCTCTCTCTCTCTCTCTCCTTCATGCTATCTGACCTCCAGTATTGTTCTGACCAGCTTTATCCTCAAATTGACAAAATCATTAACATATAGTTTCAAGGTCGTACCACGATTCATGATCAATATAGTGAACCAAACTAAAATTTCTTTCAATTTCCTTCTACAGATGGAAAAAGAAACCCAAAAGATTACTGAGCATAATTTATTTACTTGTAAGTATTTACATAGTATTTTTCTTAAAGTCTTAAGTAAAATACGGTGTAAATACTTACAAGTAAACAAGTCATACTCGGTAATCTTGTGGGTTTCCTTTTCGATCAATACAGTAATACAGATGCGATATAAAGTTAACAGATTCAGTTATCTTGAACCATAAAAGACTTCCTATAGAGAGCGACCCTAAAGAGGAACATAGGGTGGACGTTTTGAATTCCTGTTACTCTTCTGCAAAAGAAGAATGTTGCAGCCACAGCCAGCAGCTGTTCACTTGCGCACAATGGCACGCCATTCACGGCAGATTGCAGCTCTTCAGAAGTTTTGTTGTACAGATTTTATTGTCACATTTCCTCTCTGGTTTCGCTCTGACATTTCAAAATATTTTGTTCCAGCAAAGAAAGAGATTTGTTCTTTTTATCACATAACACATCGATTTACGTTCCTGTCCAGATATCCCGTCTTTTTAAATGCTAGAATTTTCATTGCAGCTGTATTATAACACTGCTGATCTTCAGTTGGTCATGAGCACTCGGCCAGAAAGTGAAGTCGGGAGTTAACTTTTTGTGAGGTGATAGAAAATAGTATATGTAACAGAAGATCGAATAAAAAAAAATAAAAATGGTAAGTACAATAAAAGATACTTAAACTGAGGTTTCGAGAAATGACGAATAAAACCACAATTTGATTAATTATTAACATTACGAAAGCCAAGGAGAAAAATGCACCGACTCACCAAGTTAGTATCTCGTTAATATCGCAGTTTTGGACTGGGTTCTGCTCATCTGTTTCTTCTTGTTTTCATCTCCTATTTAGTTTACCAGCTTTTTTCTTTTATTTGTACATTGACTCAAGGACAAAGCCTTCCGTTTCCTGGAACCTTCGGCCTTGATAATAATCATTTTTTTATGATGTTTCTAATTTATGAGAGAGAGAGAGAGAGAGAAGGAGAGAGAGAGAGAGAGAGAGAGAGAGAGAGAGAGAGAGAGAGGAGAGAGAGAGAGAGAATATCTGTTTTCTCCTTATAAATGTATTCAGATAACTCATTTTATTATGGTGAAACAGACTGTAAGAATAATGTTACAACTTTCAATAAAATTCGATATGAGTATCAGTCAACAGAACTAACTGTTTTTTGCGACAGTACAGCATTAGGTCATTGGACATTTACCAGTGATTTTTCAGTGAATAGAATTGATCTGATTTAAGAAATCGTATTATTTTACTAAGGGAAAGCCAAACAGCTTCATCAGCCAACTATTATATGTCAGGTAACTGCCACTGAAATTCTCATTCAGTGTGATTTTCGCACCGCTTTAATCAAGTGCTGTTGTCAGACGGAATTCTGCACTATACGCTGAACCATGAATCAATTAGATGTCATTTTAGTTTCTCAATATCTGGGAAAATTGTAATAGAAAAAGCATCAGACATACAAACAATGAAAGTTATGAAAGATTCCAGGAATATTTCAAATTTTATCGTTTCCAAGAAGTTGAACGTAAACTATACATTTAAGTAGTCAACTGCATTAAATTATCTTGATCAAAACTCCTAATGTGGTGAAATTTTACAAATGCGCTGAGAATGATATCGAAATTGTGACATATTGAAGCTTCCCGATAAAAAATACAACTTTTATCTCATATATCTCATTAATTAACATTGGTTAATAAGGTACGGTCGTATAGCGTGATGTGTAAAAGTGTAATTGATGTCCGGTTACTTTTGTATCATTGTTAGTTGATGTCAAAACCGATCGGCAAACCGACTTCAAATCATTAGCATTTAATAACTGAGGGAGAGAAATAGTCATTTTCTTGCTTTTACCTTCCTGTACATTTCACCTCATACATCCGCAGAATCTCCCCAGAGCCTAACAAAGCCAATAATGGAAGACCACACCAAATACGCCCTTGTATCTAAAAGATCGAAAGACGCCCGAAGGTATTTGGATGTTGCTGATGCTCGAAGAAAAGAAATATGGAAGAAAAAGATGACACTGTTCTTGTTCTGCTTTGTTGGGTCTCTTCTAGATGTGTTCCATTCTGGCCATCTTTGCAGAAACACTGTTCTTCCATTATGCTGCATGATCCTCTCTAAAGCAGATCCAAAGTTCTCACAATGGAATCCTGCGGATACAATAACCTCGTAGCGAGATCCAACAGAACGTCGAACAAAGCAGCTTTCACGACTATTGTCCTTTCCCGAGTGAGGGAGGTTCCTAGCTGCCCACTTCGATGTCCGGAATCATGGCATTTTATCAGTAAGCATCTCTGAAAAAATGATGGGCATTGCCTAGAGGATTACTTTGGGATTGATGAGAGAAAATGAAAGTGTATTTTCCCGTATAGAATTTTAAGCCTCTTTCGGATGCAGGGACAAAAGAGCTTCCTTCTTGTGAAGTTCATTTACAATAGATCAAAGAAATTATTCATTCACTCTCCGTCGCCATTGAGGCTTGGAATAAACGTATTCCTTTTACGAGGTCAAGGCTTAGTTGATTTAACATTTATGGAGTTGAAGCGAATGCGTCCCCAAGTCAGATTTAATTTTCAAAAGATGCACACACTAAAAAGCATAAGTATTAAACAAATATTATATGATATAACAATTTTCCTCTGATATTTGACTAAGTTTTATGCATGTTGCAGATACACTAAAAAGCGTAAGTATTAAACAAATATTAAATTATATAAAAATTTTCCTCTAATATTTCACCAAATTTTACGCCCATGTTGTGGCAGTTATATTGTCACATAATCATTGTGAATAATTATGTTTTAGATCTTCACCGTTCGTGAAGAGGCCCACCCACTGAGGAACGCAGACACTTTGGTGAGGGAAGGGCACCTGGATTATCATCATCATTACTTTGCTCTGGCGCGAGATTCTGACTGGAGCAGCGCATTTCGTTGCGTTTAATGACTTTCTGCAGATTTGATGTTGATGATACTCATACATAACACGAATCATGCATATAATAAACGGTTGGCCCATTTTTCCAGTCAGTTTCATTATGCACATTGCCAAATTTATCAAGACCAGTCCAATTTTTGCCCTTCTCCTTTAAACGTTCCCATCTAACAGGAGAGGTAGTTTCAGTGTCATTGCAAGGTTTCCCACATTTCAGGTTACATCTTTAGTCATTCATGTTTACTGCTAACTGCAGGAAGAACAGCTTCTAAGTGGTAGTCATCTGAATCATCACATCATATCACATCACTTACGAGGTGCAACAGAGGTGCATAATGGCACAAGGTGAAGGCAGACCTAGAAGTAAAACCTAAGTGCAATCAGAAACAAAGATAGGGCTACCACGTTGCAGAGGTTATTTTATAATGAATCAGATGAAGTGCAGTGGAACCAATGGCTTGCAAAACAGTGCACCTAAAAAAAAAAACTTTCAGTAATTAGGTAACAGAGACCTTGGCAGATGGAAGCCATCTTGCGTAACCTAGTCATAACAAGGTCTGATCATAAAATTGATGTCAGATATGAATTCCTTGACCCCAAAAATCCCAGAAAATATATGTTGATCAATGCTGTAGCCCCAACCATAGAATAGGTCATTTTTAAGATGGCCTCCGGCGGCCCTTTTGGATTTCGGTCCCTTGCGAAGTTACCCCACACTTTCGCGAGGGTCACCCTCGATAATTTTTCAAAGTAACCCTCAAAGATGACAAATCCATAGAGCAACCTTTGTTTGGACTCCACGGTCACGGAAGTGCCAGAAAGGACCCAACTATTACGCACAATGACACGCCATTCGCGGCAGATTGCAACTCTTCAAAAGTCGTGTAGTACAGATTCAATTGTCACGTCTCCTCTTTGGTTACGTTTTGACATTTCAAAATGTTTTGTTTTCCTGGAATATGCTGTTTTTATACATTTTTTGAATTTTCATCGTATCTATACTGTATCAATGCTGATGATCACTTGAACACTTAGAACTCGACCGCAAACTGATAAATGGAACTAAAATTTTACGAGGCAATAAAAGAATAATTTAAAGAATGTAGCTAAGCTTTAGTTTTGTGAAATGATGAATATAGCCTATTTTTTATTATGATTAATTGATTATAATGATTACTGTAGCCCAGATGAAAATATGTTTCCCTTTCATATGACGGTTTCTGTCTTGGTTCTATTCATTCAACTATACAGCTGTTTCATCATGTAATTTAGTTTACCAACTTCGGCCTTTTATTTTTATATTTACTCCAATACAAAACTCTTCGTTTCATGGAATCATCTTGCCTTAATCATATTTTTCAGAGGATTTTCATAATATATTAACGTCTATTCAGAAAGAGACTTCGAAAGTATGTACTTCTTAGATTATATATTTAAATCATTCTCTCCACATAATGAAAATCTTCTTTTCTGATTTACCATAAAGGAGATGTGAAATCTCAACAAAAAGTTAAAACTAAAAAAAGTGAAAATTTATCTCTCTCTCTCTCTCTCTCATGCTCCCTCTCTGTCTCATCGTCTCGTCTGGCAGGTCTCGTCTTCTCCTCTCTCTCTCTCATCTCTCTCCCTTTTTTCTCTCTCTCTCTCCTTTTTTATGCTTTGACTTTCCTCGTTAGTCTCACATACCTCTTCAAATAAATCTGACTGTGAAAAAACTGAGTATTTTGCTTCACTGTCTCTCACTTCGAGAAACCAGACCCTTCTCCCGTCAGGGCTGCGAGAGTTCTCGTCCAACACTTGAGACGAAAGTCTTCCAGTGCTAACGAGCATCCGGATTCCTCCTCTAAACGAACACACACGAACGGCAAAATTAAGAAAGACTCCCGGTTTGAAGAAATGGAGGTCAGACATTGGTGCAGGACAAACCCTACCGACCAATGAAAGCAACAGGAAGTCTTTCAAAACTCCCAGAGAGAGAGAGAGAGAGAGAGAGAGAGAGCGTAGCTACACGATGTGGGTCCAAAAAACTTTGGGAATGGGTGACTTTTTACCACTGTACCTTTCATCGGATCCATTATTGGACATGAACGTGGCGCAAGGACTTCTTTAATGGAATAAGACGTCGGTCAATTTCCTATTTCCATTTTCGTTGATGTCACAAGTTTTTACGACGAAGCAAAATCTAGCACACTTGATTTAATTGCTGTCATGAGGAAACTCATTCGGGAGATTGAGAAATTACTACAAACACTCAACGGTATCTAGACCGCCATTCCTTTTAATAATAGTAATAATAATAATAATAATAATTATGATAATAATATGATGGGCGTAGACCCTCTTTTAAGTATGTTCTGTTAAAAAGAATGCCAGCATCAGTGGAATTAATTTTATACAAGGTCATTCCAAGTCTTCTCTATTCTATTTTCTTCTATTCTGATGTCTGCTAAGAGCTGGCCGATGTACATAATCTGGATGAAAGTACCTAGATCTTCCATGACTAATTTCCCATGAGAGAGAAATAATCAATATTCGTCCTTTTAAGCCCCACCCATTTCAGTGTTTCAACAGTTTTGTTATGGTCATCCATCTCGGCTATGTATAAGACCTAAGCTCTGTGGTACATGCTGCCTCCCAGAGCATGGCGATTGTTCAAGACAGTTTGTGTGTATACACTGTAAGAAGGAGCATACTCCTAGAGATACGAATTGTGAATCTTACAAGGATGAACAGGAAGCTTTGCTTAAAGCCCATGCAGAGAACATAAGTGTGGGATATGCAAAGAAACTCATAGCTATGACAAATGAATATAGTGATATAGTGAAACGGAAATATAGTAATTCCAGTTCCCTCAGCAAACAACCACTACCAAAGAAGGAATCTCGTCCTTCTATAAGTAATCTAGCTCCTCAACCTAGGCAAATGAGCTCCATCTCTCGAAAGAGTCAGCTTCCTAAATCAGAGTGTGAAATTATTCAAGCACCAGAAGCTTCCTCTGGGAAGCTTCTCAACCTCCCTCTATAGGGGCACTTCATGCTTCTTCACAAGCCTCCCTATCCTCATCTTTAGAGGTATCCCAGGCAATCTCACTCCCAGGTTTAGGGAATCTTCCAAAAGAGAGTTTGTGGGCACCTGCATCTCATGTGGCTGAGGTACATCAGGTAAATATGGAATATGAAATGGCAAGTTATAAAAGATTACGTACACATTCCGCATCTCCTCCTCTGTCACCTGACCCTACAAAACAAGGCAAATATAAAATTATGCCATCAAAATAGTCTTCCTCCTCTGAGAGGTTGAATAGACTCCCAAGGCAGACTAGTATGACCAAGTCTCCATCAAGTAAGCCATCTCTTTTAAGGGCCTCTTTTTCATTTGGTCAGCCAACTGGAAAGGTCTCTAAATTAGTGGCATCTTTTGATATCTTGCAATGAAATTGTAAAGGACCGCGTACACATGCAGAAGAGCTAAAAAATCCTGTTGAGAGAGAGAAATCTTGGTATAGTATGTCTGCAAGAAACCCAATTGGGCCCTGAGATTTTTAATCCCAGGTTTAACCATATAATTTTCCCCTTTGCTCCTCCCACCGGTGACCATGCACATGAGGCAGCTGCTATTATTGTGAGTTAATCTTTGGAATACTCCCAAATACCCCTTACTACAAATTTACAGGCTTTTGCACTAAAGTTAATTTTAGACAGACAAATTACTGTCTGTACCATTTACCTTCCTCTAAGATCTGCTTTTTCAGTGGCTGACATTCAATCATTGTTAAATCAATTACCATCACCATTCATCCTTCTCGGAGATTATAATCCTTTGGAGGTGTGATTCTATAGATAATAGGTAAAAAGTGATAGAGGAAGTCATTATTGATAATAATATTGTGCTTCTTAATGATGGTATGATGACTCACCATAACATACATTTTAATTCTTATTCAGTTATTCTTTTGACTGTATGATCCTCAGACAGCTTTAGATTTTAACTAGTCTGTTGATGACTATCTGCATGGTAGTGATGACTTTCCTATCCATATGAAGTTCGTCAGGAATGCTCTTATAGAAGCACCACCAAAATGGACGGTAATGAAAGCAGAGGCTTATGAATCTTTTAAATGACACTTAGAAGAATATGGCTACTTTTCAAATCCAGTTTTAACTAGTACAGAGGCTTCTATACCTAGAGCAAGTGGAAAACTACGAAGACTGCTATCCCTTGGTGGGATAAGAAATGTGCTTTTCTCGGAAAAATTAAAGTAAGTGCTATAAAAAATACAAGTCATGTGGCACATCTACTACTAAAATAATATATCAGTGAGCTATGGCTAAACTGCGTCGATATTTTTTTAGTGCAAAAAGAAATATATGGATATACTACATAAATGGTATTAATTAAAATAGGAAGCTTGCAAGGAAATTTTCTCCCCCTAAAACACCATCTTTAAAGGTTAAAGATTTACTAATAAGTCTCAAAGATGGCGCTGAATAACTAGGTCAGCACTTTTCCAATATTTCAAGTCCAGATGATTATTAATCCCCTGGTTCCTTTAGATTCATCTGGTAGTAATCTTGAAGCTTACAATGCTAAATTCTCTCTGCATGAGCTACAAGAGCCCCTTTCTTCAACGAATGTTACTTCTCCTGGTGAGGATACTATCTTGTATGTAATGCTGCAACAGCTACCTAAGAGGGCAAAAACTTGCCTCTTGAAGATTATTAATAGAACTGGGGATACTGGAATCTTACTAACAGAATGGAGAATTTCTGTAGTAATTCCAATTAAAAAACTGAATGAAGACCCTTCGTCAAGCTACTAGATACAGGTCCATAGCTCGTACCAGCAGTGCATGCAAGCTGGTGGAGAAGATAATTAACTCTCGTTTAGTTTGGCGTTTAGATGCACACTAATTACTTTCTCCACTCCAGTTTGGCTTTTGCATTAAAGAAGATCTACCATTAACCCATTGCTAAGACTTTCTAATCTAATTCAACAGGGCTTTGTAAACCAGTACCAGGTACTTCGTGTATTTTTTTATTTACATGGAATTAATAAGCAGTCACATAAAATATGCATAAAAGGAAATATGATTAGGTTCATTCAATAACGCCTTTCTAACAGACTGGTCTATAAGAGTAAGAGTAGGAAAAGTTTGTCGCCCCCATTCAAAATAGATGGTGTTCCACAGACGAGTGTGCTTATTGTAGCTTGCTTTGCTATTTATTACCGTTGACGGCATCATCAATGAAATTGCAAATCCTGTACGGGCCTTACTTTATGTTGATGATATAGACATTTATTGCACTGCTTGTGATGCTGAATTGGCTTGCGAATATTTACAAAAATCATCAACTCTATCTGTAGATGGGAGGAATAAAATGGTTTCGGATTCTCTACAAGTAAAACAGTTTCTGTTCATTTTACTAGGTGTAGACGTCAAGAAGCAATACCAAATTCGAAACTTGATGGGTCTATTCTACTATATGTGGATGACATAAACTCTTTAGGAAAGATTTTTTATTCCAAACTCATGGTCTAAGCGTATTGGAAATTTAAAGTGCAAAGTAAAGAAATCTCTCAGTCTTTTCAAAGTGATCATGGGCTTTAACTAGGGCGCAGTTAAGAAATCTACAACTATAAAGTTGGATTACTTGATGTAGTCCACAATATGGGTTTATGTATTTACTCTGTGGCTTTTCCAATATCTGTCGAGTCTTTTATGTAGACACGCACCAACTTCCACTTGACTTAAGACGAGAGGAGTTAGGTATCCGATATTTGATGAGGATTAAAAGTAATGCTAACAATCCATCAGATAAGGTTATTCATCAACTTGATGCTAGCAATTTCAAGCCAAGATCTTCTGTTCCCTTCCACATCCGGCTAAATGCATTTGTAAATGATAAATTTATACAAAATTCCATCTTTGCTCATACCAAAAGATGAATTGTGCAATAAAAATATAGTGAAAAAGAATACTCCTAACTTTAGAATATGATGAAGTTAATGATAAAGACTATAAAATTTATACAGATGGCTCGAAATCAGGTGAAGGGTAGGTTTAGCTGTTGTCACAGATAATATTTGTTATGTTGCAAAGCTGCCTCCTGCTGCTTCAGTATATACAGCTGAACTATCTGCCATTGTTAAAACCCTGGATATAGCATATCTTCAAGCCTTGTGTCATATGTTCAAATTGTAAAAGTTCTTTGGAAAGTCTGAGCAATTCATCCCAACTTTTACAGAAGGTTCAGGTGTGGGGCTGTTTCTCATTTCATGTAGGCATAAAACAGCATGTTTTTGTTGGATTCCTGGTCATGTTGGAATCCCAGTGAATGAAAAAGCAGACAGAGAAGCAAAGAGTCCATGTACCCAAGGATAAATTGATGTAAATAAATTGTCCCACTTAGATATGAAATCTGTATTCGCAATTATATACTTAGTAAGTTGCAGGAGTGATGGTCATTTCTTGCTAATAATAAGTTTAAAACCATTAGACCTCAAATAGGATTCTGGCAATCATCCTATCAAAAGACAGGAGGACTGAAGTTATTCAAACAAGGCAAAGGATTGGTCCCTGCCAACTGACACAGATTTCTTCTTGATGGTAGTAGTGCTCCAGGGTGTGTTCACTGTGATAGCTTTGACAGTTTGAGAAGCGGATGTACCATCTAGATGGTAAACCATAACTGAAACTTTAGGAGACAACATTGATGTTGGCCCTATTTTGAATTTTTTATAAAGGTTTGTGATTTTTATAACAAATCTCGTAATTTTTTCTAGAGATGTATTTATTTACCTTATTTATGGCAGTTTTTAATTCCATTTTTATTCAAATCTCTTGCTTTAACCATTTTAAACACTGATCTTTAGAGTACCGATTTAAAACTCATTATTTATATAACTAGCAAACTTACCCATCTACAATGGGTGATAAAATACGGGTGCAGAAGTGAAAAATTTATATGTACTATTTGTTCAGCAATATTAAAATAAGGGCGTTTTTTATACATACCTACTACAGAACCTCTTTGTACACAATATTATCAGTTTTTCCACAACTTAATTTCAAGTTGGCAGAGTCAGTTGCTCTGCTCATCGCCACATAACAGTTGGCCATCGCCGTGAACATGGGAGGTGACGGCAGAAACACACCAACACGATCAAAGTCTGGCCCTGCGACTTGTTTGCAGTGAATGAGAAGGCCAGGTTGATGGGAAACTACCTGTGCCGTAACTGGAACGGAAACAGGTTGTCCGAAGGCATCAGAGGAATCCGGGGGATGAACAGACGTTTGCCGGTGTGTGAGGGCCCGTTGCTATCACTGCTTCGATGACGTGGGAGTTTAGCTCCATAATGGGGTACTTCATTCCGTTGCAATGTCCATTGGCAGGATCGAAATTCCGAAGCAACATTACCGGGCAGTACTTCTTCAATGTTATTTTGTGCACTGGCAGTCCTGATGGATTTAAGTTATTAAAAAAATCTTGCAGATATTGAAGATAATTTTCATCTTCTATTGTGTCCGAGCTGAAATATTTGCGAACTTGTCCGGGGAAGTTGTACAGAAATTATGTATGAAAATTTGTAAAGTAACTAAGTCTGCGGGAATAACCAGCGTCGTTTCACGGTCAGAAACAGCTCTGTTTCAGGGAATCCCTTCTCACCCCCACCCCCTACAAAGGAGGGGGTTAGGTTGGATGAAAATCCCCTTACAAACCATCTTAGGGGTCCCCACCATAACCCTGCCAAGTTTCATGCCCATCTGACCAGCCATTTGGCCGTGATTGAATGACAGACAGACAGACAGACATTACGCCCATTATAGTATGATTATCATTTTAATTCATTGACAACATAGCACTAAATGACACTGGGTCCAAGTGCTTGGCTCTGGAACTATTGCCGTTCTCCTTTTCTAGATTATGTACATCGGCCAGCTCTTAGCTGATATTGGCCCTGAAGAAAAAAAAGAGTAGAGCTTATTGTCTTTAGCACAATTTAATGACATGGGCATAAATATCTGCATTCGCAATTTCTGTGTACTATTTCCTTTTAACTGACAAAGTATTTAAGCTTTTTGATTGCAACAGAATTCTAAATTGCTTTAGAGTTCATCTATGACGATATCCAATTGAAATTAGTGCACTCCAGTGGAATTATGTAGTTCAACTAACCTGTAACTTACAAATGTCGCCTCACAAATATTCTAAGGTTTATCATTATTATTATTATTATATTATTATTATTATTTGAAGGGAGTAGACCTTCTTTTAAACATGATCTGTTAAAGAAGAATGCCAGCATCAGTGTATATAGTCTTTTCAGTTCTCACAATTATCTTTTCTTCAGTGCTTATATATGCTAACAGGCAGCCGATGTACATAATCTGGATAAGGAGAAGGGCAATTGTTCTGAAAAATTCTAGTCATGTTGTATTCCTGCACACACGGTTGGAAGTTTAACATGGCATGGCATAACTAAAGTTTCAGGATGTCAGCTCGTTCTCGAGTGGTAGAGAATCTTTGTAGCGTCATCCTTGAGTGGTAGGGTCTTTATAGAGATTTTCTAAGGCCACAAATGTTCCAAACTGCATCTTCGGTATATTGTCAAGGTGGGGTGGGTTTGTTCTGGTTGGAATGGGCTCATCAGTCATTAAATGAATTGGGTTCCAAGTCGTAGGTGGGAAGAGAGCTGAATTTTTATTTGCTGTTATGTGATAGGTGCCCCTGAGTGATGCAAGATGTTAATGGTTGCACCTGTCTCTGCGTGAAGACATTGGAGACTTGGTGGTTAATACTGGGAGGATCATTCACAACAGATGGCGACTTCTCCTGATTGGTCTGCTCATTCAGCTCAGGAGTACCGGCGGCCAGCATTCTATTTGCCACTGTCAGGAGGAAAGTTTCCTGCATGATGTAAAGGCTAGGCCTTCCCTTTTCAATGTGTAAAGCCTCCAAAAGACGAAGACAGCGATGGTCGTTTGCATTATCAATAGTTCCGATATTTTGAATTACATAATTTTATGTTATTTCAATATTATGGTCATTCTTAGCGTGGACATTCATTCTCCTCATTGTGGCACATGCCCAGGTTTGTGAGTTTTATGTAGACTAGCGTTATGAAGCGCTCCTCCTGTTGCCCCATAAGTATGTTGAGGAAGGGGAGGCAACAGACACGTCAATATTTGATGGTAAAGTTGAGGTGACTGTGGTTGTGGAAAGTTTGTCGCAAGTGTTCTACTTCTTCCTCTGTGTGGTGCTCACGAAGGTGTCATCAATATAAACTTTGGATACATTAACAGTTTCTCAGTGGTAGAAGAATTCTTGATGCTCAACAATGTCCATGTAGAAATTTGTGAAAAATACTCTGAGGGGAGAACCCATCACTACACCATTTTTTATATGGACATATGGCCTCTGTGGGTGGAGAAAGGAACCTTTTTTGTACATATCTTGAGGAGTGGTTTGGGGGCATGCTCAGGGATGTTCAATGGGGAAGTAGAATCATCTCTATATACATGGTCCAATATTATCTGGTTTGTTTCATCAACGAAGACGTTTGTGAAGAGGGACTCGACATCCATTTAGGCAATGACCCCTCCTGTGGGTGTCGTTTATAGGGTTTCTATAAACCCAACAGAGGGCTTCAATCTGTGGTCACCCGGAACATACAGAGTTAAAATAGCTGGTATGTAGGGGCAAAAGCTGGTATGTAGGGGCAGGAATCTGGCTAATAATGGGGCATAATGGGTTCCCTGGTTTGTGTTTTAATGGTCCCATACATGTAGATACGGTCAAGGTTCCCTATGATCAGTGTCAGGTGAAGAGCTTGGAAGCCGCATTGACAATTCGATGATCCTATTGGCCTCGCACTTGATGTCGTTTACTGGGTTCTTGGCGATTCTTTGAAATTCTGATGCTGTCCGCCAGGATCTCATCCAGCTTGTGTTATTTCCCAGTACAGATGAACATATAGTTAGCGGTCTTTCAGCTCAAAAGGGGGTGGCATCCTCTTTATCTTGCAGCTCTTTAGCCGCTTCCC
This sequence comes from Macrobrachium nipponense, assembly GCF_015104395.2. Lineage (NCBI taxonomy): Eukaryota > Metazoa > Arthropoda > Malacostraca > Decapoda > Palaemonidae > Macrobrachium > Macrobrachium nipponense. The sequence goes on from NC_087214.1 coordinate 49,207,702, forward strand.
TCAGGTGCCTGTTGATAACATTACTTTTGATCTTCATACTTGTGTATGGTGTCCATACACAGAGTATAAAGAGGACAAGCTTGCCCTTCACAACATCATAGAAAGGAACGTCTGCCCTATGGACAAAGAGAAAAGGTCAAATTAGTGATTTACTACAAAAGTAAAGTCCTGTAGCCTTACTATGAAGTACAACCCAGCCTTCAGTGCAGAACTGTCTGAAGAGACCCAACATGGTCTACCTGTACAAATGTCCAGTACAAGAATACCTGTGCTTACATCAGTATGACCACAATGAGATTTTCCAAGAGGATCTACTACCATGTTCAGGAAAGTGCCATTCGCAAATTTCTACATGAGCACTGTGGAACATTAGGTATTCATCACCATTGAGAAACGGTCCGGTATATTGACGACACCTTCGTGAGTGCCATCACAGAGGAAGAAATAGAACACCTGCGGCCAGATTTTCACAACCATAGTCTCCTGAACTTTATCTTCGAATATTGCTGTTTAGAGAACCAACATAATCTAAGAGTACAAATGCCCAGTCCAAGATTGCCTTGGCACTTACAGTATGACCACATTGAGATTTTCTAAAAGGATCTCCTTCCACGCAAGGATGGTGCTACAAAATAAATAAAACCTGACTAAATTTTTCAGAACTATAGCCATTCACCTTAACTGTACTATGTACATCGGCCACCTGTTAGCAGATATGTATGAGCCCTGAAGGGGAGAGAATAGTGAGAAGAATTGAAAAGACTGTATAAAATCAATTCCACTTATACTGCCATTCTTTTTAACATAAATTATTATTATTATTTTTACTTATTATTATTTTATTATTATTAATTATTTATTATTAATTATTATTATTATTATTTTAATTATTATTATTATTAATTATTAAATTATTATTATTATTATTATTATTATTATTTTATTATTATTATTAATTATTATTATTTTATTATTATTATTATTTTATTATTTTATTAATTATTAAAAAATACTCATAGTAGTATGAGTCTTTAAATGGAGAAACAAATCCACAGTTATGTAATTGTACATATATTTATTTAAAGATAAAACTTTAAGAATAACTTTTAGAATCTGTTCGGTTCCCCTTTTTTTTTTCCAATATTGACACATTAATGTAGCACTCTAATGAAGTAAATATAAAAGGAATAAAAATAAGCGACTTGTTTATGAACTATGGAACCAGTCGTCAACCATAGATTAGGCAATGCTGTCGTTTTCTGATGGAAGCCCGCCAGTCATCTGGAACTTCTAATTGGTCCTTACCCAATGCGGTTGTTTTGTTCTTCAACAGCATAGGGACCGGCAGCATTGGTTACTGGAAGTAACTAAGTTACCTGATCTGGAGAAAGAGTGACAACCACTGCATCAGATGATGTTAAAGATAAATTCACCAACAATCTTATTTCCAGGAAATAGAATAAAGACCATTATTATTGTGTTGGTGTTGCCTCTTTAGCCACATCTGATGTTGTTGGTAACTTCCAGCTGTTGAAGACCATCAAAACGACCGCACTGGGCAAGGACCAATTAGAAGTTCCAGATGACTGGTTGGCTTTCATCAGAAAATGACGGCATTGCCTGATCTATGTTTGACGACCAGTTCCATAGTTCAAAAACAAGTCACTTATTGTGATTCCTTTATGTTCACTTGGGTGAGGGTACTACATCAACGTGTCAGATTGGAAAAAGGGAACCGAACAGATTCCCGAAAGCTATCCTTACAGTTTCATCTTTAAATATATATGCTATTACATAACTTTGGATTTGTTTCTCCATTATTATTATTATTATGTATTACTATTAATTATTGTTTCTCTTGTCAGATATATTTCTTATAAGCCTCCATTATTGGCCTGACAATCCCTTCATAAGTTGCATCCTGGGCTCCTTTAGACGTTCCAAGTGTCTTTCAGATCATTTGCTCACTGTGATTTCTATCTTATTTCACCCATTCCTTTATTCTCTTTCTACAGCAACCCATTATATTTACTCCCAAATACGTATTTTAATCAAACATCGAAATCAACATCCTTTACTACATATTTCCGATTTCCCGTTTCCAAGATAATATTGATATTTCTAATATTTTGTTCCCAACTCTCTCCAGTTGTAAACATATTCAGAATCTTTCACTAGTTTCTGCTGTTTATCATTACCATGCCCCATCAGTCTCGTACCATCTAAACACATCAAAAGTTCGACACTTTCTTTGACAACTTTGCACCTCCACCAAAGGTTCTCCCTCTCACCTCTTCCGTCATTCTTTATTTTGAAAAGTATTTCCTTAGCAGCCGTTCTGATATGATTACAGTTTCTTGATGCTTATGAGCTTTAAACATTTTTTCTGTCGTGAGTGAATGATTGCTCCAAACAATCTGATGATATTCTAGTCAAACTTCGGTGTTTCCTTTCGAAAAATTCAAAATAGTACATCACCTTTATAGTTCTACATCAGCTTTTTCCTCACAATTGCCATACATAAATAATAATCACACTTTTCATTAGTAAGAGAACCTTAAGGTATTCTGCACAACTTAAGTTAGTTTCAAGGGAAAATGCGTATAGATACTTAAAATTCTTAGGTAAGTTTAGCAGAGCATTATGCATTATGAATGAAAACAATAGCTTTTTCTGTGATATTTAATTGTATAAAGTATGATTTTATAACCTTATTAGGTTTCCCAAGGTCATGTCAAGATTTTCTGCTATTCTGGTCTTATTTCGTGACTTTTCGTCACGCTCTCTACCGGCCATCCACTGAGTCACAAAATGGGAAGGAATGAAGACTCCCGTTACATAGGTCTATAGAGTAGGCGGGTGTTTTACATTTGGCGGGTGGTAGGGTAGGCTGAATTTTGACTGGTCGCGTGTTGATTCTGCTGCGTCTCTGTCCCAGAGGAAGTGATACTTTTGGTCTATTCCATGGTGTTGGCAGGAGGGGGATGTTGGCTGTCGTGCCAACTAGTGGTGAAACTGGTATGATAGTCGGTTCAGTATTTCCTATGGCTGTTATTCTATACTGTTGGTAACTTTCTGCTTTGATGCTATCGATACAAACTCAATAGCATCAGTGTATTCAAACTTTGGAGAAGCATATAGAAGTATAGCGTTCTGCACAGTCGAAAGGATTGATCATTGTTTTTGAGATGACTCTAACCTGCAGGAAGAATGAAGGGTAGTAAGTTGGTAAAAACTAGTATGTACTCAGAAGTGTTAGGAGGGAGAAGGAAAGGAGGACTTGGAATATGCTGGATAGATGGTTAGGAAGCGCCCTTTTCAGCAGGATTCTGTGTGCTTGCATTATGGCTATATGCTCACACAGACAAACACACATATTATATATATATATATATATATATATATATATATATATATATATATATATAATGTCATATCACATCACCGTGATCATATATACGCAACTAGCTAAAAAGTCCTTTAATATCTAATTTGCTCTACCTCGGAATAAATATATGTTAACCGAAGGGGAATGTTTTAGCTGATGATAATTTCATAGGCTCGTGGACGCAAACCACCAAACCAAGAAATCAGGCCGTATGGTTAAAAGTGCTTCACTGTACATCCTGATATCTTGGTTTGGTGGTTCGCGTCCACGAGCCGATGAAATTATTATCAACTAAAACATTCCCCTTAGGATAACTTATATGAAAATATATTAATTCGGAGGTAGAGCGAATTAGATATTAAAGGACATTTGTAGCTTAATGCGTATATATGAATCACGGTGATGTGATATGACATAAATATATATATATATATATATATATATATATATATATATATATATATATATATATCATATGTGTGTTTGTCTGTGTGCATATAATGTGTGTATAGCCATAATGCAAGCACACAGAAACCTCCCGTTGAAGAGTGCGTTTCCTTACCATCTATCCAGCACATTCCACGTCTTCCTTTCCTTCTCCTCCTAACTCTTCTGAGTACGTATCAGTTTTTACCAACTTATCACCGTCCATTGGTCCTCTACCTGGTCACTCAGCCCGGTGCTCTCCTCAACCACCGTCTCGAAGAAGACAACGGCTAGTACTTCCAAGTAACCCCAGCTGTGCATCGAGGCTGCCTGCAAGTCCTCCTGACAGTCGCCTACCTGCTGGGTTCTTGTTTTTTCCTTATATAAGTATATATATATATATATATATATATATATATATATATATATATATATAGATAGCATGTATGTATGTATAGAAAACAAAAGGTTTCTCTCTCTACTTGACCGGTATATTTACTTTTATTTCCATCTAAAACAGCATGCAAAGATTAAGGAAACAGACACATTTTATGTTTGCATTTATATATATATATATATATATATATATATATATATATATATATATATATATATATATATAATATATATAAATGTGTCTATGTTTCCTTGATCTTTGCATGCTGTTTTAGATGGAAATAAAAGTAAATATACCGGTCAAATAGAAAGAGGCCCATTTGTTTTCTTTCTTGCCTATTATTTCCTATATAATTCTCCTCATACATCTGCCGAATCTCCCCAGAGCCTAACAAAGCCAATAATGGAAGACCCAAATACGCTCTTGTATCCAAAAGAACGCTTGGACGCCCGAAGGTATTTGGGTGTGCTTTATGCACGAGGAAAAGAAATATTGAAGGAGGAGATGACATTGTTCTTGTTCTGCTTTGTCGGGTCTCTTCTAGGTGTTTTTTTTTATTCGGACTACGTTGCAGAAACACTGTTCTGCCATTATGCTGGATGATCCTCTCCAAACCAGATCCAAAGTTCTCGCAACTGGATTTCAGTGGATGCAATGAGATCCCATGTGACGTCTTACAAAGAGCTTTGGCGACTATTGTCCTCTGCTGAGTGAGGTTCCTCGATGTCCAATTTGCTGGCTGGAATCTGGGCGTTTTGTCAATAACCATTTCTGAATAAAACTGTGGATAGTGCCTATAGAATTCCTTTGTGATTTGTGATAGCAACGGTAAAGTATATAATCCCTTGTTTAGAATTTTAAACTTCCACTGAATAAATTTCTAATCCTTATGAAGGTTATTTAAAATATACCAAAGAAATTATTTAACTTCCGTCGCCATTGGAACTTGGGATAAAGGCATTCCTCTGTGGAAGCAAAGGCTTAGTCGACTAACATTTATGAAGGTCGACGGAAGGCGTCCCGGTATCCAAAGATCTTATTTTCAGAAAGATCCAGAGATACACTAAATAGGTCACGCATTGTTATTGTTATTATCATAATTGTTATTTTTAAATACAAAATGTCCACCTCCGATGATTTTATTTCATGTTGCTTTCACTGCCCCTGGAATATTCAGTTAATCCCCAGTGCAACTATACCGCAAATGAGTTCCTCTAAGAGCATTGATTAGACAACAAAGTACAAATTTATCATTCGTTCTTTTTTAATGTCATTCTCTCGAGAATCTGCATCATTAAAAAAGCAGAACGTTCCTGCTTATCAAGATTGTGTATAGTATTTAATTATGCAAATCCCATATAGAGTGATGAGATTTAAAACCATAACACCTCTTCCAGAAAGAACGACCGAACAGAGGACGTTTCGAAATCCTGTCGATCTTTTGCAAAAGAAGAATGTTGCAAACAGAGTCAGCTGTGCACTTTCACGCAATGGCACGCTATTCACTTTAGATTGCAACTCTTCAAATGTCGTGTACTACACGATTCAACAGTCATATATCCTCTTTGATTACGGTCTTACATTTCAAAATGTTTTGCTCTTCGGGAGAGAGTTTTTATTTTCACATATCGCCTCGACTTCCGTTCTCATCCATAACTGCTGACTTTATGAATTTTAGAATTTTACTTGTTCCTAAACTGAAGTTCAGTAGAACACCTATAACTCAGCCAATAACTGATGTCAGGAATTAATATATGAGAGGATAGAAAATAGGGTAGAGGATTCGGATGAACTTCGGTGATTTCAAAGTCCTTTTGATTAGTAGAAAATTGTTGATATTACTGCAGCCAAGGTGAAAAATATACTGTATCTCAACAAGATATTTTCCCTGTAATATCGCGGTTTTTTTACTTTGTTCTATGCATGTATTTTATTTACATCTGTTGTCCCCTCAGTTAGGTTATCAACATCTGCCTGTTATTTGCTTTAGGTCAAAACCTTCAAATTTGTGGAATCTTCTTTCCATAAGAATCTGATTCTAAGGATGTCTCCTAATTTAGTAGAGAGAGAGAGAGAGAGAGAGAGAGAGAGAGAGAGAGAGAGAGAGAGAGAGAGAGAGAGAGTGTCTGCAATAATTCTGCTTCTAAGAAAATATTTTTAAGCCAATGGCACTTTAACAAACTAATTTCATTACATCAGATAAGCCTCCAATTAAGTTCATGAGTAATGAAAATTCAGTCTGTGCAAAATCCTCTTCCTCTAGGGAGAGGAAATATTCGTCACAGTGGGAAATCCTCAAGAAAATCTGATGTAACTTTAATGAGATTTTATGAAAGAAAAACAAAGACCGGAGACTTTTAGGTGTTAATCATTTGTCGCTTTTTTGGTTATACGTCCGTCTTGGAAACGTTCTAAACCATCAACAAGAGACATTTTCTCTCTCTCTCTCTCTCTCTCTCTCTCTCTCTCTTCTCTCTCTCTCTCAACTAGTTTTTATCCTTGATATTCCCCGTTAGGCGTAGATACTCTCCAAACGCATTTGGCTCAGAAAAGAATTAGTCTTTTGCCTCACTACCTTTTCAGCTACGAAATCCCGACCAGACCCTTTTCCCTTCACTGCTGGGAGAGGGTTTCATTTCTACCCTTGGGACGAAAGTCTTCCAGCGGTAAGGAGCTCCTGGATTCCTCCCTCATTCGGATACACTCGAACGAAGGCAAATGAAAGACGCCCTTTTGGAAGAACTGGGGGTAGGTGGTCACTGGTGGTGCTCCAGAGCAGCAGGAAGCTTTTAAAGATTTTCTGTAGAGAGAGAGAGAGAGAGAGAGAGAGAGGAGAGAGAGAGAGAGAGAGAGAGCAAATACGTAGGCACTAGAAGAGGTTAAAAGAAGTTCGAAAATAGGCGAGATCAAATATGAAAGATCTCTTTGTATGCAACAAATTCCCAAACCAACAAACCAAAAGATAACTTCGTTAGCATTACATCAGTCGGATCCGTTATTGGACATTATCTTGAACAAAGGACTTCTTTCAAGGAATCAGTTTTAAGTCCATGTCCAAATTTAATTTTTCGCTAAAGTCAAATTTTTGTTTTACATTAGCGAAAACTAGCGCGATTACTGTTATCCACAAATTTCGCATTCTTTTCTTACCCTTAACTGTATTATGATTTTTCTTGTTTGTTTGTTTTATTTTATTTGTAGCCACCTTTAGGCCTTTTTTAATCAAAATTACACGCTGTTGTTATTATTAATATTTTTTTTCTTATCACAGTCATCCTATTCGACTGTGGTTGATTATAGTGTGGGGTTCCGGGTTTTATCCATCACTTTTGTGATTATGTGCGCTGTTTGTAGAACACATGAGTCTTGGAGCTACATCAGCATCTAGTTTTTCCAGGTTCCTTTTCAGGGAAATTCAGATCGTGCCTAGTGTTCCTATGATTATGGGTACAATTTCCACTGGCATATCTCATATCCTTCTTATTTCTATTTCCAGGGCTTGATACTTATCAGTTTTTTCTTTCTTCCTCATCTACTCTGGTGTCCCATGGTATTGCGACAACAATGAGCGATACTTCCTTCTTGATCTTATCAATCAACGTCACGTCTGGTGTATTGGCACGTATCACCCTATCTGTTCTGATACCATAGTCCCAGAGGATCTTGGCCTGATCATTTTCTATCACTGTCTCAGGTTGGTGTTCGTACCAAGTATTACTGTAAGCTAGCTGGTGTGTCTTACACAGACTTTGCTGGAGGGGTTTTGCTGCTGGATCATGCCTCTTTTTGTACTGATTCTGTGCAATTGTCGGCCATTCACTTGCTATATGGTTTATGGTCTCGTTTTTCATATTGCACTTCCTGCATATGGGTGCGATGTTATTAATATCTATCGTTCTTTGAACATACCTAGATATCTAGATGTCCTTTATAAACATCAGATGGTTAGTTGTCTCCTTTCTTGAGTTGTTGGTATGCAGCATCCTTCTTGTGCAATACATTTGTCACGGGAATCATGGCTACTATGAAGAGTAGTGGGGACAGTGAGTGGCTTTGAAAGATATTAATCTCTGCTACTCTTATCCCAGGGATTGTAAGTATTGTATTCCAGTTGTGCATTGTATTTTTCAGTAAGCTAATGATGTTTTTCTCTGCCCCATATATTTTCAGGAATTCTATTTTCCATTTGTGCTGTATCATGTATCATGTAGTCAATCCATGCCATGCTTAGGTTGGTTCTCCTTGTCTTACTATTCTTCATTACCATTTTGTCTATCAGGAGCTGGTTTGTTGTGCCCCTACACTTACCTCTGCAGCCTTTCTGTTGGTGAGGGATGGTGGTTGTATCCTCTAGGTAGTTGTATAGCCTTTCACTGATGGTGCCTATTAGTAACTTCCACATTACTGGTAGGCAAGCGATAGGCCTGTAGTTTCTGGCTATATTTCCCTTACACTTGTCTTTCTGTACTAAGGATGTTCTTCCTGTGGTCATCCATATGGGTGCATGGTGATTTATGATACAGTGCTGGAGTTGTTCTGCTATTCGTGGGTGTAGGGCCTTGAAGATTTTGAGCCAGGATCCACGGACTTCATCGGGATTCTTTAATTGTTGTCTGATCGTGTCTGTTGTGATCTCGGTGAATCTGTTTTATTCTCCCTATTTCTTCTACCTTCATTTACCGTTGGATCTCATGTGCTTTGGCTTTAATCCTGTTTGATATCTTTTATTGTGTTGTTTAGTCCCTTCTCCTGTACTTTGTATTTCTCGTTCAGTTCCTACCTTGTTTCCTTGCTTCTTTAGCCTTTTCTATCATTTCTTTCAGTTTACTTAAGTCAGCTTCATCACCAAGATTTGTTTTTATTATTATTATTATTTTTGCTCTTCATCAAAGCAATATTAGACTTAACAGGGATCTTTTTCACTGATCGTTTTCTGAACAGAAGAGAAAAGCAAAGTTGGAGATTGCATCCAGTGTCTGATTGACTCTGGATCTCCTTGACAAGTCATCGGCAGGCGAGTGGCATATTTGCAGAAGAAGCCCTATACTACA
>NC_087214.1:49217463-49234963 GCF_015104395.2 Macrobrachium nipponense
CCCTATACTACAGGATTCGATCGATGGCTTTCCATTTCGCCTCCTGTCTGAAATCTCAATTTTTTTTTTTTTTTTTATTAAAAAAAAAGTTAACCTTTCAGCAGGAACGATGCTCCTTCTTTTCACGAATTGTTTTGTGGTTGTTCGTTTTTAATGCGAATATACCAAAAATAAAAACAGCCGGGTCTGTTTGTTAACATACTCTCTCTTCGTTGTAGATTCATACGTATATCATACAGTATAGGATGTTTGCTTTGATATATAACGGCAGAGTATTTGAGGCAACTATAACCCAATTAGTTTTTTTGTTACGAAGTTAAAGACGCGTTATTGTTTGAGACTCCTCTATTTCTTTTATTCATTAAGTTTGATTACTTAGTTGTTTAAGTCCTGTATCTTGTCATAATATCATTGTTTCGGTACGTCTGATTGTCACACATGCCATATTTAATTGCAGATTTAATTTTAAAACGTTATAGATTTTGAAGTCTCTAGCGGAATATAAATCAAAAATTCTTAGTCGAACTCCCACAATATTCAAAATAAAAGATGGAAACTGGAGCAATTTCAAACATCATTTGAAGCGCAAATACCCATTATAAAAGCCGAGTCAGTTTCCCAACTGTTTGTTTACGGGGCACAATGGCCCATATTTAGCTTAATATTGTCTTTTTTCTGGATCCACGTCACAGGAGCGAATGTCTCAAGAGATAACTGAAGCATTAGAGCAAAATACTTGTGTTTCATTTCATAAGATTAGTTCTTTCACTAAAAATACCTTTAATTTCCCTGCAAAACTTTTATCTTCTTTTGTGAGAATTTAAAGTTTTTTTTCCGATATATGTATTAGTTCCAAACATACAATGATTTTCATTGCCAAAACCAAATCGTTTTAAATTCTTTTTTTTTTTTTTTGGTTGCCCGAAACCTATTGGCTTTGTCCAGTTTAATGAAATGGGCATTAAATCCGAATTCGCAATTTCTGTGTAACAGACGAATTCATTATTGTAATAGAATTCAGTAAAACTGGCGCCATCAGTTGTAAATGATTTGAGATGTTAAACTGGGATAATATGAGATTCAAATTATTGCACTTTAGTTGAATTCTTCCGGTCAACTACAGTTAGGATAAAAAAATATGTAAAATTATAGTGTTGTAACCATTCGTTCAATATTATTATTATTATAATATTATCCCGGGCTTCTATAGATGCTTCAAGAGTCCTGTAATTATTTTCCACACCCAATTATTTATTATCTTGTTTCACCTGTTTTGTAACTCGCCTATTTTTCTCTTTTTAGAAAAGGTCATTTATATTTACTTCCAAATACATATAAGTATCAACAGCTTCTATTGTTTCCAACCTCCCTAGATTTACATTTTTCAGACAACCTTGATTTTGTTTACATTTTTTCAAATTTTGTTTTGCTCACAGTTTTCTACACAGTTTTCTAAACTTGATTTCTCTCGGATTTTTTTGAAACTTGATTTTGCTCACAGTTTTCTAAACCTGATTTTGCTCACATTTTTAAAACTTGATTATGCACACATTATTTCTATAAACTTGATTTTTCTCACATTTTTTAAACTTGATTATGCTCACATTATTTCTGAACTTTAGTTTGCTCACATTTTTTCTCTAAATTTGATTTTGCTTAAATTTTGCTAAACTTGATTTTGCTCACTTTTTTTCTACTTAATTTTGCCCACATGTTTTCTAAAAAATTTTCTAAACTTGATTTTTCTCACGTTCTCTAAACTTTCTCTAGTTTCTGCAGTTTCTCATTATCATCCCTCTCCAATATTGTATCATCATCCAAAAAGTCCACTGTTCAACAATCCTTTGGAACTTGGTTTCAAATACCACAACTTTGCGCCTTCATCAAAGGTTCTTCTTCTAATTTCTTGTATCAGTCATTATTCTGAAGACGTTTACTTCATTAGCTGTTCAAACTAAGGAGATTCTGTTTATTAATTTACTTATTTTTCTATTGTAAAAATTTTTTCTATCCTAAAACTAATCATCTCCCCAAACTGTGATGCTATTCTAATCAAACTTTCGTTTCTACCGTAAAATAAGAGAACTTGAAGAGTCTTCCCTAAAATAGAAATAAAAAGTGCACTTCATTTTTCGACGTCAGATGTTTTCTGGCAATTCACATACATGAATAATAATCACTATTTTCACATCAAGAGAACAGCAAGGTACTAAACTATCTTAGCTGTGGGGCAAAGGTCATATGGTAAAATCTAAACAGAAGTTTACCAAAACCTTATTCAGTATTTCCTACAATTCTATATTATTCTGGATGGTGGAAAACTTTCTGCGTTGTTAACATTCATATAAACGATAGGAAATTTGTTCATTTCATGGAAAAGAAATACAAATGTTCAACAGAAAGTTCTGTTCAGCCAACTCTCCTTTATGGAAATGAGTGTGGTTGTTGAATGAATAACAGTTGGAAACTGTGGAGATGAATTGTTTGTGTAGTACCTCTAGTTGGCGTAAAAAGAAATGCATGTGGAATAAGTCGAAAAAGTAAAAGCTGAATTTAGACCAAAGGGTTGTTTGAATTGTTTTGGGTTGGTCTGGTCATGTTTGTAAGTTCGGAGGATAAAGAAAAGTAAGCTGATGAAAAGATATGTGCAATTCGGATATGTTAGGAAGGAGGAGGAAAGGAAGACCTGGAGTGTACTGGATAGATGGTGAGGAAAGAAAGACCTAATTCATATAATCCTCATCTTTAGTTTGGGTTTGCAATGTGGCTATGGCATTCCAACACACACATGTAGCCTACACACACAGACATATGTATCTTCTACTAATTTCCACGTTCACATGTTTTTAACTCCTACTAATCTCTATATTCATTTCTTTTTCCTCCACAATTACTTCACACACAGTTCGTCTCAACAGCTTCCACCTTCTTTCTTTCATTCCACAACCCCATTCATTTCCGCAAAGGAGAGTTGGTTTATTGGGGTTTTCTTTTTGTGATGTGAATAAATTCACTTGGGTTCGTATGAATACTGTCAGCGCAGAAATAAAAACACATAATCTTAGGAAATACTTAAACCTTTTCCTGGAACCTCCTTAAGATTTTAAATATATATAATTTTTTACCCTGATGCTAAGACATTTAGGTTTATAACATACCTTGAGGTTGTCTATGAAAAGTTTTATTATTATTGATGCATACCAACTACGAAAAACTTTATAGAACAAGAAAGTGAAATTTTGTTTTATGATTTAATCGAAGATACTTAAGTTTGATCCGAATGGTTTCACGTTCTGGAGTAGGGATTAATTTCAGGATGGGAGAAAGGGTTAAAGTAAAAAGCTTTAACAAATATTACCAGTCTGAACAACTGTTGAGAAGATAGTTCTCAAAATGAAAAGTACCAAGTTAAGGAATAAGAAATCAGCGAAAGTGTGGTACGGTTGACACTTGTAGAGAATACAGCATTGATGGGGAATGGTAATTAGAAACTGCAGAAACTAGGGACATTTTTTTCAAAGTATTTTCGATTTGCAGGTTGAAAATAAAAAAGTGAGCATTGTCAAGTAATAATGGAAATTGGAATATCGAAGATGTTGGAAAGAACGTTGATGTGGACATTGAAAAACATAGAAACCGTTGATTCAAATAAATATTTATAAGTAAATATGATGGATTATGGTAAAAAGAAAAAAAAAGTGAGTTATAGAACAGATGACACACGATAGACATCAGGGTATGTGTACAAATAATATGAAAAACACCAAGAGTATCCATAGAAGCCTAAGATGCAGTTTATGAAGGTACTCACGAGCCAATGTTGGAGGCTTGCCAGAATAATAATAATAATAATAATAATAATAATAATAATAATAATAATAATAATAATAATAATAATAATAATAATAAGTATAATTAAGTAATAATAATAATAATAATAATAATAATAATAATAATAATAATAATAATAATAATAATAATAATAATAATAATCATAATAATAATCATCATAATAATAATTAATAATAATAATCATCATAATAATCATAATCATAATCATAATAATAATCATAATCATAATCATAATAATAATCATAATAATAATTAATAATAATAATCATAATAATATTAATCATAACAACAACAACAACAACAACAACAACCACCACCTTTAAAAAATTTGTGGAGTGGCACTTGTAATTTTCACGTTAGTTGAAGGGAAAATTCAGCTAAATGGCTTTAATTTGAGTTTGAAATCTCTAAAAGTATTTGCAACTGATGTTGCTCGTTTTGCAGAATTCTGTTGCAGTCAAAAAGCGTATAAATAGTTTGTCTATAAAGTGGAAATGTTACACACAATTAGCGAATGGAGATTTATTGCCCATGTTAACAAATTAACTAAAGTCAATGAGGTTTCAGGGCAACAAACAAAGAATTTTGAATTATTCTATTTCCAGTAATGAGAACCTGTATATGTTTGGAACTGATAAAATACATCTGCAAATTAAAACAGAAAACACTTTGAATCCCTGGAAAAGGAGATGGACGCTCTTTTAGGAAAATGGAAGACATTTTCTGCGGTTGAACTATTTTTTATTATTATTGAAACTAAAGTATTTTCAGAGCAGAAAACTTCTGATCTAATGCTTCCGTTATCTCTTAAATCCTTTAACTGCATCATGGATCCAGAAAAAACCAATTGAGGTAGATATGGGACACTGGGATCACATAAGCTGTCAGTTTGGAAACTGAATATTTTCATAACGAGTATTTGCGCTATAAAGGATGCTTGAAACCGCTCCAGTTTCCAGCTTTTGATGACCGATGGAAGTTAATTTCACAAAATTGGAATCTCAGTCCTTTGGTGACTTAGAATCCATGAAATTTCTAAAGCAAAACATTAATGGAATATAGCATTATCAATATTTAGATATACTACAACAATGGTGTAATGATTACAGATAAAACTTACAAAAACTACCTCATGAAACTTTATAAGTGAATTGAATGAAGGCAACCTTAAATAATAATGTCTATAGGTGCCTAACATAAAGCTAGATACGGTCAAAGTTTCTAAAATGTTCTATAGTTACATATCATAGACAATATCTAATGATATAAGAGTTCATAAATTTACAACGAAAACTAAGCACGTTTATAAATAACCCAGTCGTCTGACTTTTTGTGTATTCACACTGAAAGACATATCCATATAGCGATTCGTGAAAAGGAGGAACAATTGTTCCCTCTGAAAGAGAGAACTGTTGTGTTTCTCAATCCAGAAAAATAAAAATGTCGAGCTTTCAACCAAGAGGCGAAATGGAGAGCCATCAATCAAATCTTTGTAGTACAGGCTTTTGTAGACATGCACTCAAGGAGATCAAGTGGAAAATTGACATTGGAAGCAGTCACTACCATCGCTCTCCTCTTCTGTTCAGGGAAAGACAATGGAAAAGGCACCGCGGGCGTTCGTTTTTTCTCTCTTTGTCTAATGGCGTTTTTCAGTTGGATAAATATTTCCTTGGTGAAGCGAAAATCTAGTTTTTAAACATCAGCAATAATATGAAATGATAGTTGGATTTATTTTTGGTTCAGAAAAAAGCCAAAACACTCAAGAAATAAGTACAAAAAGAAAATTAGATTAGAAACTCAATGATACAGAATTAACAGGTGAAATTGGTAAGTGTGGCTTTTGTGTGTGTGTGTGTGTGTGTGTAATAATTGGCTCATCATCTAAAACATACATTGTATATTTTATTTAGATGTCCAAATATAAGTTTGAGAGAAGGTATACGATTAAAAGAAATTCCTTTTTGTTAAAGAATCTTTTGAAAGCAAAGTAATATTTTATATTCTATCTTGCCTATTCACATTTATTTCTCTGTAAAAGGAAACTATTGAGATGGCTATTTGTCTGTCTGTCCGCACTTTTCCTGTCCTTCCTCAGATCTTAAAAACTACTGAGTCTAGAGGGCTGAAAATTGGTACGATGATCATCCGCCCTCCAGTCATCAAACATAACAATTGCAACCCTCTAACCTCAGTAGGTTTTAGTTTTTATTAGGTTAGAGTTAGCCATGATAGTGCGTCTGGCAGAGCCGAGTCCAATTCCGGAGGCGTCACAGACGCAACTTCACTTGACCGCATCTGAGGAGCAACTGATTGCTGCCCGGTCTTAGCTGTGGCCCGGCCCGTGAGTTCCATACCGTAGCACATCGAGAGCTTCATACCACAGTATACACACTGTAAAGAAAACTCGATTGCGTCGAGGAAGCTCTGGCGCATTTTTTACTTGTTTTTTTTCTTATTCATTATTATTATTCTCATCGAGTACCGATGCATCTCTCTCTCTCTCTTCACTGAATTTTTTTTCATATACTCCCCGCTACTCTCATTGGTTGATTGCGACTCTCCTGCACCAGTGCCCGACCCCTAGTTCTTCAAACCGAGAGTCTTTCCTTTGTTGTGGTTCGGGTGTGTTCGTCTGAGGGAGGAATCCTGCACTGGAAGACTTCCGTCTCAAGGGTGGATCTGAGAAGCGGAGGGAGAAGGGTTTGGAGTCTTCAACTGAGAGACCGTCAGGCAAAACGGTATTGTTTATTTCTTCTTCCTCTTCTTTTAATCAAACGGATTTTGGGAGTATCTAAGACTATCAAATGCAAAATGCAAATCAGATTTTCTGTACAGTATATGATGTTGTATGAAACTTTCAAGTACGGCCCGGTGGTGGCCTGTGTTTGTAACACCTATAGCGTTGCCAGACGTACAATCATGGCTAATTTTATCCTAAAATTAAATCAATCCTACTGAGGTTAGAGGGCTGGAATTTGGTACGTTTGATGATTGGAGGGTGGATGAGCAATATACCAATTTACAGTTTTCTTGCCTTTGTAATTTTGAAGATCTGAGGGCGGATAGAAAAAGTGTGGACGGACTGACAGAGTGAAGGTCATCTTTATAGTTTTCTTTTACAGAAAATTAAAAACGGGTGGGGAGAGGGAGGGGGAAAAAGCGAGAATAGTGGAAGCATTTGTTATATGCTATATAGATCTGAGATTATATAATTAAAATATGAAATAGAATGACGAGAGAGAGAGAGAGAATCTAAATCATGAAATTAGTAAGAGCTCTGTAACAAGAGTGTTATTAAAGAAATGATCCTACTCAGATAACAATTTGAAATATTTATCTATCTGTTTGTACACACACACACACACACACACACACACACATATATTATATATATATATATATATATATATATATATATATATATATATGTGTGTGTGTGTGTGTGTGTGTAGACTGAGAGAGAGAGAGAGAGAGAGAGAGAGAGAGACGCCTACTGCTGAGGGAATAAGATGTTTCCAAGACGGACATATAACTTAGATGTGAAGGATAATTAACTCCTAAAAGTCTCCTGACTTTGTTTATGTTTCCTACCATCTCGATAAAGGTGCTTCAGAGCATCTTTAGGAAATCTCTTTGTCAGGAAGATTTGCATAAACCAAGTTTTGATTTATTATAACTTTATTTATAAGCTTACTTCACAGAAATAGATACCACTTATTAGTTCATCCATGATGTAAATACTCGTATGTATTCTATTAGGTAGATGTATCCAAAATCTCTCTCTCTCTCTCTCTCTCTCTCTCTCTCTCTCTCTCTCTCTCTCTCTCTCTCTCTCTCTCTACTTTAATAACTTAAATGGCATCCTAAGAGACTGATTATTAAGGCAAGAAGATAGGCAGAGGCGAACAGCTGCGCAGAATCCAGTGAAAATCCGAGATTTTAAAGAAAAAAATATCTTAATAAGTGACAGTAAATTTTTCAACTCGTTTATGGTAATAACCGTACTAATCCAAATATGGTTGCGTTCATCAAAGCGTGCCTTCATCCCTAATTCTGTAACACCTCACCGTTGACCTCTGTTAGTGTTTGAGATCTAATTGTTCAACTGAAGTTCAACTTTATTCTATTGCAGATGCCATGAGATTCCACAGACGTCAAAATACGACATATATGGACAGAAACGAAGTCAAGGCTTTAAGTGAAAACAGAACAGTTCTGATATTTCTATGCTGGAACAAAACGTTTTAAAATGTCAGAACGTAGCCAAAGTGGAAATGCGACAATTGAATCGTGCACTACACGAATTTTAAAGAGTTGCAATCTTTCGTGAA
Organism: Macrobrachium nipponense; assembly: GCF_015104395.2. Lineage (NCBI taxonomy): Eukaryota > Metazoa > Arthropoda > Malacostraca > Decapoda > Palaemonidae > Macrobrachium > Macrobrachium nipponense. The sequence goes on from NC_087214.1 coordinate 49,225,647, forward strand.
TGGTGTGCCATTGCTCGAAAGTGAACAGCTGCTCTGGTTGCAACATTCTTCTTTTGCAAGAGCGACAGGAATTTGAAACGTCCTCCACTCTATTCTCTCTCTCTCTCTCTCTCTCTCTCTCTCTCTCTCTCTCTCTCTCTCTCTCTCTCTCTCTCTCTCGGAAAGCTTCTGTGCTTTTAAATAACTGAAATGACCAAGTCTATGACGAATTTATAATATACGTACAAGAATCTTGATACGCTCATAAAACTATATAGAGAGAGCTTTGACAATTGGAGAATAAAGCGCTAAGGAGAACATCGGTAGGCAGACAGTAGGATCGAGTGGGAAATAACCCCTCAAGGGAAATTAGAGATAATGACAAAAGGGGGATGAGATGGCTGGTGCACGTCCTTCGCACAACCCCTGAGAGAAGAGTGCATGATCGTGGTAGTTGGGACCCCGCAGCTACCAGAAGAGTTGGAAACTCCAGATCTTCTTGGATTAGAACCTTGGTAAGGGAGAGTGGGGAGGAATAGAGGTTGGAGATAAAACATAAGGGAACAATGAGTCGCGGCATTTCACTTAGGACCTTGGCATCTTGCTGGTTTGGACAGTAGAATTTATATTTGTAAATGATGCTACCCTGAGTCTTTAATTTTCTCCTCACCAGCAAAAACAAAAAACCTTAAATGAGTGATAATAGTGCAAATAGAATTATATAATAACATATTTCATTTAAGGTAAAAACAGGGACAACAGTCATGAAAGCTGCTTTGTTAATCGTTCTGTGGGATCTTGTGAGGTTTTACTGTAGTTTCATTATTTGAAATTATAACAGCCTGGTGTGGCTTGTTTGATTGTTTCAACTTACTTGTTTTGTTGAAGCGAGGCGACGGTTGCCGCCCACTTCTTTTCAGAAACAGTTGGGTTCAGCAGAGCAGCCAGTCCAAATCTCGACACCAGCAGGTATTGGATACCTGTTGGTCACTACTGGTAGAGGATGAGAACACCAGTTGGTTCTTCAGCAGTTTGGAGTATATGCTCGGAGTAGAAGTGTCTGCCATCAGTTCGAATCCTCTGATTAAGAATGGATGGTGGCTGAAACATAGTCATCAGTAGAGTCCCTTGTGCGACAGCAGTAAGACTGTTGTGACATTCGTCTGGTTGGAGCATCTGTGGCTGTGATGAGGTCTTGAGTTTGTCAGGGAATTCTTCCTTTGTAAGCTGAGAGGGAATGTGAAGGCTATGGCTTATCTTTACTTTTGTTACGAAGTCATTTATTGATTATTGTTTATACTGCTTGATTTGGGTGTTTTTCATATCAATATTTATTGGGTAAGTGTATGGCCCAGCTAATTTGTATATGAGCTTTTTATTATTGTGTTGTGAGCAAGTGTATGGCTCTAGGTGTTTTCACAATGTGATTGACATGTTTTTTATTTTGAGCAAGAGTATGGCTCTGGGTGTTTTCACATTAGTTTGTGATGTCAGGCAAGTGTATGGCTCTGGTAATTTGTAAAGGCTTTGGACAGTGAAGGTAGAGGATTTGCTTTCCTCCATCAAAACGTTTCAACAAAAAAGCATGGAGAAACTTAAGGCAGGTATATTTGATGGTCTTCAAATGAGGGAACTCATCAAGGACACTAGTTTTGATGATGCACTGAATCTTGCTGAACTCTGCCTGGTTTTCCCTAAGTCAGTCATTGCAAATTTCCTTGGCAACCACAGAAGCTCCCAGTATCAGAAGGTGGTTGATGAGTTAATGGAGAACTTCTGCCAACTTGGTGAGCGCATGTTAGTGGAAATGCACTTCTTCAGTCTCATCTGTACTATTTTCCAGAGAATTGTGGAGACTTCAGTGAAGAACAGGGTGAGCGCTTTCACCAAGATATCAGTGTTATGGAGGAACGCTATCAAGGCCAATGGAATGTCATCTCTCTGGCTGACTACTGCTGGTGCCTGAAGAGGGATGTGGAGTCTGCTCAGCACAAACGGAAGTCCCTGAAGAGACCATTCATCCATGAGTAGCTTCCTTAGTTTTTTATACTCTTTTTGCTATTTATTCAAAATATTTTGTAAGCCTTCTGTGAATAAATTGGTCTAATATTTTCAATGTTGTGCTAATATTTCATTAACTAGATCTGAGTGAGTAAAATGAGCATGATTTTTTGGATTCAGTGCAAAAAAACTGGCCTTAAATCAGGTATTATACGTTAGACCTTGAAAACAGCACAGGCCAGTGAATCAATAAATGACTCTTGTAACAAAAGTAAAGATAAGCCGTAGCCTTTACACTCAATCGCAGCTAACAAAGGATGAATTCACTGACGAACTCAAGACTGCTTCACAGCCGCAGATGCTCCAACCAGGCGAACGTCACGACAGTCTTACTGCTGTCATACAGCGAACTCCACTGATGACCATATTTCAGCCACCACTCTGAGCAAATACTCCAAACTGCTGAAGAACCAACTGGTGTTCTCATCCTCTACCAGTAGTGACTAACAGGTATCCAGTACCTGCTGCTGTCGAGATCTGGATTGGCTGCTGTGCTGAACCCAACCGCTTTTGAAAAAAATTGGGTGGCAAACGTCGCCTCGCTTCAACAAAACAAAACACAAGAGAGAAGGTGATACAATTAAACAAGCCGCACCAGGCTGTTACAATTTCAAATAATGAAACCACAGTAAAACCTGTAAGGGCAAGTGGCTGTTGGTAATGGGACAATCGTTTGACAGCTCTTTTGGTGCGTTCTTACCTCGTTACCTGTGCGTGGTTTCCTTTGGATAGGAGTTTACTTCAGTCTCAGTGACTCTGACTGAGTTAGTCAGGTCCAGGGCAGCAGCAAGTCTGGTTCAGAGAAGCAGAGAATAGCAGTATTTCGGCAGCAGAGTAGCAGGGACTCATCTGATGAGTGACAGGTATTACTTACCTGTTGGCTTCGGCAGGAGGTGGAGGACCTCCTCGTCGTTAGTGTGACTATTTTCCCTGATGGCTGTATGAGTATGCTTCTATGATCTAACCATGGTCCTCTGTGTGAGGATTTGTTCCTTCGGCAGTAAACTGCTGTTTCGACGACTCGATTCGGGGGTCGACTGTTTTGTGGATGTGTTCCTGTTTTGCAGCCTCGATCGAGTTCTGTTTGTCTGCATTCTCGTTGACAGTTATGACTGTCATGACAACTCTTGAGTTTGTTTTTGTGGTGTGTTGCTTGTGTTTGCATTGCTGTGATTAACATTTGTTTCTCATTTATTATTATGCTGCTGTTTTTACATTTATTGTAATCGTTATTTCACTGCTTTTTCAATGTGTTTGTGTATTATGCTGCCTGATTTTGTATATGTATTTATGTACTGCACTGCTTTTCCATTTATACCGTGGTCCTTTTGTATATATGATGTTGCTTTTGTTATATTAGTTATGTTGCTTATGAAATTGTTTGTTGAATTGTACAAGAATCACTTAATTGGATTATTACTGTTGCTGCCTTTATTATTTAATTCATTGTGTATGTTTATTTTGTTTGTCACTGGACCTGACTCACTTGTACATTTTGTATATTTTGGATAATAAACTAATTTTGAGGTTATTTTTCTACTTTTCTTGAGCTTCTTCCTCCTTTGCTTGTCTTCACTGCTGCCGCCTGTCATTCCAGTCTCATTCTATTTTTGGCAATAAGATCCTGCAGGACCGGGTGCGGTCCATGACAGATCTTATTACGGGGACGTTGTATCTGTAGGAATCCATTGCCAGGATCTGTTTTAAGGAGGCTCATCAATCATAATGGAAGAACAGAGTTGCTGGGAAAAAATCCTGGAATAGAGAAGACATCTGGAAAAGATCCAACAAGGCTAAAGAAAACCAGTGCCTTCTTCTTCCATTTTTCTTTTGTTTTGCATCACCAACACCCACACACCTTCGGCCGTCGTCCTTTCGGTTATTTGGACTGAGGTCGCATTTGGGTCTTCCATTATTGGCTTTGTCAGGCTCTAGGGAGATTCGGCGGAGGTATGAGGTGAAATGTACAGGAAGGAAAAAGCAAGAAGTTAACTCTCTCTCTCTCTCTCTCTCTCTCTCTCTCTCTCTCTCTCTCTCTCTCTCTATTTGATATGCGTTTTCACTTTCGTTTCCATCTAAAACCACAACTGAACGAAAGGGTAAAGCACACGCGAACAGACACAGGCCTGCAGACACACTTACACACGCACACACACGTATATAAATAAAGGCAAAAGCCATGAAGGAAAGTAAAACGAAGGAGTTCTGCGAGGCCTTTCGACTCGATGTCCTTTACTTAGCAGACGACATAAATACGAAGATAAGTTTATAAAGAAAGCTCGTATAAATGTATAAATAACAGATGAGGATTATGAAGGAAAATATATACCTGGAATCCAACACACCTGGAAAATTATTGTATTTTCAAGCCTTCTTGTCGTTCTGAGCAGGTGGGAGGTGGCGCTGCCAAATCAAACTTTCTCAATTATTTTATTTAGTATTTGAAAGCATTACAGACCTAAAAAATGCAAAAAGAATCATCGCCAGATTTTCTTGCTATCATATTAAAACATTTCGTAACAATTTACACTGGGTAACTCGCAAACATTGCTTTTGTTCTTAAACGTGACACAGATTTTGAGTTACAGTGCCCTTTGGGAATGTAGAGGTCGAATTTGGATTTAGGAAAAGGACGAGTATGGGAATGAAAACATCTCTATTATTAATTAGAATAATACAGGTTGTGTAGACTGAAGTATATTCTAAAGTCCAAACAAGTAGTGTGTAGTGTGAGTACTTTTATTAACAAGAAAGGAATATATATATATATATATATATATATACTATCATATATATATATATATATATATATATATATATATATATATATATACATATATATATATATATATATATATATATATATGTATATATATATATATATATATATATATATATATATATATGTATATATGTATATGTATATGTATATATGTATATGTATATATGTATATATGTATATGATATAGGTATATATGTATATGTATATATGTATATATATATTGTATTATGTATATAGTATATATGTATATATGTATATATGTATATATATATATATATATATATATATATATGTATGTATATATGTATATGTATATATATATATGTACTATATATATGTATAGTATACTATATATATATATATATATATATATATATATATATATATATATATTCCTTTCTTGTTAATAAAAGTACTCACACTACACACTACTTGTTTGGACTTTAGAATATACTTCAGTCTACACAATCTTGTATTATTCTAATTAATAATAGAGATGTTTTCATTCCCATACTCGTCCTTTTCTGTAAACTTTTCTCATTCATATACCTGAAGAGAGTGACAGCAGTCTCTGAAATATAGTACTTTTCTCTCTACATTTTGGTGTTTTTATGGGCTCCTTTTATTAGATATATATATATATATATATATATATATATATATATATATATATATATATATATATATATATATACTATATATATATATATATATATATATATATATACATATATATATATATATATAATATATACATATTATATCTACACACACAACACACACATATATATATATCTATATATATATATATATATATATATATATATATATATATATATATATATATATATGTAATGGGGGGATTCCCCCCCCCCCATTATTCATTAGGTAAGCGTGTAGCCCGAAACGGAAGGCAAACCAACACACAGCACTACACACAGCCTCTCTCTCTCTCTCTCTCTCGGCAATCCCTCTCTCTCTCGGCAATCCCCTCTCTCTCTCTCTCTCTCTCTCTCTCTCTCTCTCTCTCTCTCTCTCTCTCTCTCTCTCCAAGGAATCTCTCTCTCTCTCCACCTCTTTCTCTCCATTCTAACAGGTAATGAAAATGAGAGAGACGCATCATAACATTAACGTTTATTAACAATGAACAAATAATGGATAATCAATTAAGTAATCAAGTCTTACAGACTAACTCAAAAACCCCGAAATAGTAAAATGTCTAGTCACCAAAAAGTCTACACCCCTCTGGGAACTCTTTGTCCCTCTCCTGCAAGAATCGTCTGTTTCAAAGATACAGAACACATCCCGGTAAGTACACACACAAGATTAACAATCAATGACTAAATATTGGATATTATCATAAAAAATGTCAAACAGATAATAAGCCAGCCTTCGGCTAAAACACTTCAACACTCACCCAAGCAACCAGAACACTTAAACACAGTTAATAAAAAAACTCCCCGGCGAACGCCACGGCATCTTACCTTTGTCTCCAAGATCCTCTATCAAAATCCTCCCATAGACTTGCGTATGAAACTATTAAAGGGAAGAGGGGCACACGCACATACGAACGCACAGTTCGTTAGCGCCTCACGGTTCTAGCTGCATCCAGTTTCACAAAGGCACTTTGAGAAGAGTTAATAAACTCAGTACATTGACTTGTCGAACTAAGCATTTTTATCTCACGCCATCCCTAGAAACTCATTGATCAGCTACTCTCGGGTCGCCGCTCCTGCACTGTTCTCCACATTCCATAGGTCACAGAGAACACATGGACAATATATTATCAATCAAAAACCCTAGGCCTTACATAGCTCGGCCACCCCATGCTAGCCCCCGCCTAGCAAAATTGCTTATATAATACAAAACACATTGGCCGGCTTAAAATAAAATATACGAAATAACTGCACGCCTCTGGCATTATAAAATAAAGTCTTATCACGCTTTATCTCCCAATAACACTAGACGCATTTTCTCTCATTTTTTCTGCATTTCTTGAATATTCCTCTTTGTCTGCAAGTAGCTGCTCCTGTAGCAGACTGTAGTAACTGTAGGAAGACGGAATGCCTCCCTCATTGTAGAAGACTCCTCACGACTTCTGCAGATCCCCAAAAGACACGCTGTAGAATTCTCTTGATCACCCACGTGGAAATTCTTGTAATCACCAAAAACGGCAGCAACCTCTCTGTACGGCTGGTGGACGTCTTGCTGGCGTCGGGAAATGACTTTTTTGGTGTGTGTTAGTATGTCAGTCAAGTCACTGGTCAATCTAGGAAAATTAACCCAGACATACTACTTCTATCAAACAATGATCACAAAAAGTCAGAAATACTAACTGAACGTCTCCCAATTAACTTCCTTTAACTTGACTACTAAAATCATAAGTCATTATCACAACTCTCAAAGAAAAAAAAACATCAAGTTCTCCAAACCAATTCTCCAAACTCTCACATCAGCACACACACAACTCAGAAATCACAGCAACTCCACGGACTTCTGCACTCACATTTCAAACTCGAATGTGCTCACAAGAAAAAAAAAGAAAAAAATCGCAATGAGCCCAAGAAAAAAAAGAATCTCGTAACACACCCAGACCCAAAAATGTTCTCTCAAGCTCTGATATCTGAACAACCCACAAAATCAGTAAAAATCTCCAATGTTTAACAGCAAAAAAAACCCCTTTACTGCTCAATAATTAATCACAATGAGACTTAATGTCAAACTCCCATTTACGTAAATAACAGCCCCCGAATAAATTACATCTCCCGGTAAAAAAAAAATGCTATTTAAGCTCAATCCCCCAAATTATATCTCTCATAGGAAAAGGAAGAAAAATAATAAAAAGATAATCACAAATAAGCTTCCCCAATCACAAAATACATAGCATGTATAGTATGCATAACTCCCGCATTTTTCCCCAAGAAATGCTCCATGTAAAGTTATGGAATTTGCCAGAAAGCAAACTCTCACACATGCGCTTTCGTGAAATGCTATTGTCAACATTTCCAGATATTGCTAAAATTCTGATCAATCATCATCAGAAGAAAAGAAACAGCACAGCGCTCATCACATCGCTTGTCAGCAGAAAAATCGCCTGCAGACGTAAGCTCAAACATCAGCATAAAAATTGTCTAGTCAGACACACAAGTTTGGAAAACTCATGATTCTCTAGAAAAAAGGTCTAACAGACACATTTCACAGAATTAACTCCAGGATATGACTAATGTGTTCAAAGACTGTCTCAAAGACTAATTCTCTCAACATGGCTTTGCCCCATTATGTGCCTCCAAAATAACACACTTGTGAACATAAAAAATGCACTCATCTCCATAGGACTCTTCATGCAGTAATGTCACTCGCCTCTAAATAGTCACGAATCCAAAGAGAAAGAACCACAGAAATCTCCTCTTGTCTCGAGAAAAACTCCCATAACCACAAAAGAAGGGTCCCCCGCCCAAGATTAATTCCAACTCCATATATTTCACCATATTAATAATAACACCACTCCGGTTATAAAAATGTTTCCTCCATTTGTTTAATAATCACTCCCCTTATATTTCTCTCTTATTTCTCCAATAGCCACATGTTAATAAAAAAACAACACCACTCCAGAAATAAAGAATAATCACCTCTATTTCGGCAAATACAAAATATTTACCTCTGTTTCCCCAATAACCCCATGTGGAACAAAACAAGGCTCCAAAAATTATATCTCCAAAAAATGTGCACTCAAGGCAACTAGCTCACACACTCACAAATATTGCCCCATAATCTCCAAATATGTGTCTCCATTTGCAACAAAGATGGCTGCAAAATAATTGAACTAAACATAGCTCATATCACATTGGCAAATATAAAAAAATGGCCAAAAATATATCTCCAATATATTATATCTCAAATTATAACTCCAAAATAATATATACCTCCAATTATAACTCCAAATATATCTCAATTATAACTCCAATTCTCCAGAGAATAACTCAATGTTATAGTCAAAAACTATAAAAACTCTCTCCATTTAGCATAATTGCTAAAAAAAAGGCAAAAACTCGGCCAATAAAACTGTCTAGAAAATTCTAGAAAAAATCACCAATGTGCCACAAGTCATTATAACAGAACTCCAAATTCACAGTGTCTTAGCCGAGACTTCTCCATATGCACTACGACATAGGCCACTAGAAAACTTAACCAAGTTTCCTATCTCTCACAAAGTTGTCACAAATACAACAAATGTATTGTGCAAGAAAACTCACAATTTCTGGAACACAAATATCCAGAGAAAAAATGTAGTGCCACTACGTATGCATTCAAAACTATGCAAGAATTCTCCCATAAATTTCTCTGCAGCATCAAATAGCTGAAACACAAACACGTTCCCGAACAATGACTCTGAGTCACGAACTGAGACAATATTCACACCAACTGGAGAGAAAAAACAAATTCAAATTCACCCATGATGAAAAAAACTTCCAAAAAAGGAGAAAAGAAAAATCAA
>NC_087214.1:49239963-49243000 GCF_015104395.2 Macrobrachium nipponense
CTCGGGTGTAAATGATTTCAAATGTGAATTAATTTCAACATTATATTACATTTGTGTCTTCACATTTGTAAGTATTTAAGAGGCATGCATGCGTCAATGATAAACGTTACACACATCATTCATAGGCTACATATATACACACAATACATATATACACACACACATATATATATATATATATATATATATATATATATATATATATATATATATGTATGTATTTATATATAAATATATGTACATACACAGAGATAGAGAGAACTCGTCTTCTATGTCTCTAAGAAATCGTATGGTATCATGTTAAGAAGTAATTTGTACCTAAACGTGAGTCATTATGTAAAAGTAAAATTACTCAACGTCATTATCCGCTTGTTAAGGACAAAAAACTATTCTCATTCTTACATCGCTCTGTTTATATAATGAGAGAAGGCCACTGGATGGACAATAGCGGTTATTACAGAGGTTATTCCAAGTCATTTTCTATCGTGAAGACCAGGTAATGCTTAAATTGTCTAGATTTACTATACCCTTCTGATCCTCCCCCAACCAACCCCTCCCCTCTCTCTCTCTCTCTCTCTCTCTCTCTCTCTCTCTCTCTCTCTCTCTCTCTCTCTCTCTCTCTCTCTCTTTTATTACCTGTCTTCAAGGGAGGTCTGTTCTTGATGCGGTTTGTCTCGGTTTGTTTGTCTTGTTGAGTATTTGCTTGTTGGCTGGATAACTTTTTTTTTTTTTGACGGAGGTTTGAGGTCTCAAAAATTACGCGGTCTTATTCTTTTTTTTTCTTCCTCTTCATCATCTTCTTCATCTTCATCATCTTCTAATAATGATAGCAATAATAAATGGTTGCAGGTCCACAATAATATAGCATGTGAGTATATGGTCTTTAATGGATAATAATATTATCCATTAAAGACCATATACTCACATGCTATTTTATTGTGGACCTGCAACCACTGTCTTCATTTTCGACACGGAAAACTGGGCCCAATAATGATAATAGTAATAATAAATCATTATTATTATTATTTGAGGAAGGAATGGCATGAAAAAAACCGCCCAATAAAGTGCTTTCTAATATTGCTAATTAAGATAAGGAAAAGAAGGAACATGTAATTATTTATGATGATATCGTAATTTAATGCGGCTAGAGAGCATAGATCAGAAATTATGTAGTTATGTTAGAGTCTCATCTCGCTGTATCAAGGTAATAGCTTTTGATAAACATCCACATCAATTCTTTCATAATGGGAGTCTCCGATAGCACCTGGGAATTTATGTATATATATATATATATATATATATATATATATATATAGATATAGATATAGATAGATAGATATATATATATATATATAATGTATATATGTGTGTGTGTGTCGTCTATGCGTGTGTCTGTGTGTGCGTGTGTGTGTCGTTTGATGAGAGTCCTTGGGGTTCCATTAATATCAGTTTCCATTATTGTCGTTTTATTCCAGATCTGTATGCTGCATATTTTCTCAGTTTTAGGGAATTTTTTGCCCTGGGGAAGAGTGGGTGGTTCCCTCAGGGTAGAGCCCTCTGTTGGAGAAAACAGACATCGTTATTCTCAGGCAAAACAGTGTTCTAAGTCTTGCAGAGTTTTGTGGAAATCAGGATAACTATATTCTCACAATCAGCTGTAGGAATAAACTCATGCCTCAGCTGATTGTGATTCTCACAATCAGCTGAGGCATAGAGTTTACAGGTTTACTATCAGAAATATATATATGTATATATATATATATGATATATATATATATATATATATATATATATATATGTGTGTGTGTATATATATAAGCGATTGATTGATTGATTGATTGTGGGTTTTCTGGCGTCTATATATAAATATCACAGGGAAATGGTAGGCAGAAGTTCAGTACTAAGGGCTTTCAACAGGATTATTTACAAGGTTTTTAATAAAGGGTTTTGCACAAACGTCAGTAAAATAAATGTTCCAAAGCTTCCTTTTTATGCCCAGTTCCCGTATTTGCACGATGATTTCTTTAGGGCCGAATTATGAATATCATAAAAAAATGCTTTGGTGCTTTAAATGCAAACTTATTCCTATTAATCCACTCACAATTGGCTCCTTGTTTCAATTTAAAAATCGTTTATGGCCCCTGATGTCCTCTGATATAGTGTACAAATATTCTTGTCCCAAATCTAGTGTGGGAACTTAACGTGGGTTCATCTCAGAGGATGATGAAGGTTCGCATAGACTGCCACAAGAGTCATATGATTTTATTATTATAGGTCAAAACTCCAGCCCAAATGAATAATTGATCCTCGAGAGTCTATTCATTATTATGGTTTTCGTGTACATTCTTTTAGTTAAGTAGATTGACACCCAGTACTCCTCAAATATTTCTTTACTTTTTTTCTTGTCTGAAATTTAAATTCACATATGTGTTTTTGATTTTGCGTGTTATTTTTTTTATTGTACTTTTACTTTTCGTTTTAATTATTTTGTAAATGATTTTTAGATAACTTGTAAATTCATATGATTTATATTAGCGGCTAAGTGGCGTGATCGGTATGGTCTTGGCCTGCCACCTCGATGGCCGCAAGTTCGATTCTCGGACATTCCATTGAGGGATGAGAGATTGACTGAGATATGGCTGCTATTTCTGAAAGCACCTATAATTCTCTTTACAGTTCAGGATCTTCTTTTGCTACTTTGTATGGACTCCCTAAAGTTCACAAGAATGACATTCCCCTTCGGCCAATACTTGCTGCTTATAACTCACCTAATTTCGAAATAGCCAAGTACCTTGTTCCCCTCCTCAGCCATATCACGAGTAACCGTTTTACACTGCGAAATTATTCCTCTATTGTCCCTGACATTATTGAGCAAAATTCACATACACTTACGGTTAGTTTTGATGTCCAGTCCTTATTTACCAATGTCCCCGTTTTCGAAACCATTGATATTATCCTCGGAAAATTATTCCCTACCCCGAATACGGTCTACCACGGTTTTAGCAGAAGTAATTAAAAAAAACTCTTGGAACTCTCA
>NC_087214.1:49246000-49318253 GCF_015104395.2 Macrobrachium nipponense
GTGTGTGTGTGTGTGTGTGTGTGTGTATACATGTATATGGTATATGTATATATATATATATTATATATATATATATATATATATATATATATATATATATATAATATATAATATATACTATACAGCAGGTATAAAAGGCTCATTAAAAAACATTGGTTTAACGGTAAGGACTTTATTTCGTTGGACTGACTTCCACCCTTATTAAGTACTTGATAAGGGCGGAAGTCAGTACACGAAATATAGTCCTAGCAGTAAAACCAGTGTTCTAATGGGTGCCTTTTATACTTGAGACGTATCCTGTTTTAACAGAAGGATTTATACATCATATATTGTGTATGTGTGTGTGCGTGTATGAGAAAGGCAAGGCATCCTTGAATCTCTTCAAGAAGTGGAAATTGCTGGAGAACATTGATGGATGAAACTGACTGTGATCGCCAAGCGAAGAGTTTGTCATTTATCAGTACCTACAAACGCTTACTGGCACTAAGATATCTAGAAAAATGACCATGAAGGTTATAACCTACGATCTCGAGGTTTTTTTGATGGTTGTCAAAAGTTTTTGCAATACAGAAGTTGGTCATTGTAAGACAGGAGCCGACGATGTTTTATGTAGCACACAGTAATGGACATATTGGGAAGAAATGAATATTGGAAAAATAGGAGGAATTGCTTTCCTTGTGACTCTTCACTTTCGGAAGTCCTCACTGCCCAGTGGGAAAAAAAACAGAAACTTATGCAGATTTAGAGAGAGAGAGAGGTAGTGGCTTTTAATCCAACACTAAAGACATTGGGGATTTTAAACTCATCCTTCACATAGTTCCTGAAAGTTGATCATATTTCGAAGTCGCATTTGCCCATAATGCTCGATTTCTTGAAATATCCATACAAAAACGTCATTGAAGGTTAATTGTGAGGGGCGCACAGTTTTGCTAAATGCATTAAGGTTACGTAAGAAATATTGCTGTAAATACCTTACCACAATACATTTAAGAAATCAAAGCAAGATTGAAATAAAATTATTTCACCAACACTGCAAGTAGAATATTGATATGCCTTGTGCTTGGCTATCAGATAGGTGGCAGAGTATACCTGGATTAATATCTTGAAAGGAAACAGGAAAACAAAGGACGAACAACACTGCGCAATGGTGGTGTCCCCCCCCCCTCCCCATGCCACTAATCCGTCACGCTTGTTATAACAATAGTGCAGCCCAATTTTTTTTCTTTTTTACAAAGGCCACGGTTTAGTCCGACCGTTGCATTCGGCTGAGTGGAGCCGGAGTCGCATTGAGAGATAACCATTCATATGTATTATTTACTCTGCCGTGCTTGGCTCGAATGATCTTAACGCACGTAAGGCTCATATTTTCAACCTGTCTCCGGCCAAATGATACTCCATTGTGATAATTGTTATTATCCCCATTTACGTTCCCTTAATATCATAGTATATTTTCGTGGCCTTTCCAAAGCTCACGTTGAAAGTCCAGTGTAGGTTAATACCATAATCTGAGTTTCAGTATTTCTGCTAGATTTGGCTATGGGTATTTTTTGTAACGCCTTTATAACCAATGTAAATGGTCCGTCTGTGATTAATTAAATTTATTAAAACTGTTATTTGGTATATTTTTCAAAACTCAGAAACATGAGAGAGAGAGAGAGAGAGAGAGAGAGAGAGAGAGAGAGAGAGAGAGAGATTGAAACCAGGGCTATTTCAGCTCCTCTCACAGAGCCACTGGTTCTAAAAGAAAGAATCTGCTCACTTAAAAAAAATAGCCGTTTGACATTTTTTTTCTTCTCACCTCTCCAAAGGGAAATCTCCTCCTCCTCCTCCTCCCGCACCCCCCCCCCCCCTTCATTCATTCTTCTTCTTCTTCTTCTTCTTCTTCTTCTCAGTGCCTTTCTTTCTCTCTGTGGACAGGCTTGACAAATGTCAGGGAAAGAATGAGATGGAGACATTTCTGGTAAGCGAGAGTTTCTCCTCGGACATTCATCTGGAGGCGCAGAAGAAGGCGTCTGGCGTCTGGAGAGCTTGACGTCTCTTTCTTTGCTTTCGTTTCTCAAAACTCTGAAATGGGGTTTTTCTTTGCTTCTGTAGAGTGTAAGGAAATGGTTCGTTTCCAGGTTTTGATTGTGTATCTGCGTTTGCCTGGAATTGCAAATGCATGTGGGAATTGAGACAGGAATTTAGACAAGCTCAGACAAAGGACATTCTGCCTTGTATGTATATCCTTCAGTAAATAAAATGACAGACTTCATGAGTAAAATTGAAATAGGTCATATATCTTATTGTTAAACAAGTAAAGAAAGGTTTCGAATTTTCAACATAAAATGAGGTGCAGATTTTGTTTTAGGGCCAACTAATTGCTCTCCGGGGAGCTATTAGCATGCTATTTATTCATATGATATACTACAATACAAAATATCATCTTTCAAAATACTTTTATTTGCATCATTATAATTCTTGCTGTCCGCTGTCCACCTCTTACAATGGTATAGGACGGCGACAGTTTGTATGTCTTTTCTTGCGACTGTTATACGCAAGCATTGTGGTTCCTTTTCCCCTTCTCGTCTGAGTGATATCTAGTAGATTTGGTTCTTCTTCAGAATAAGGGAGATGACTCAAACGTACTGAGTTAACTTCTTAACAACTTTATTTCTTAGCTCCATCACTGGAGTATAGGAAATGGTTGGTCGGATGACCGCTCAGTTGGGAAATCTAAGTTGAACTGATTTACAAGAGGGTCGCATCGATAGCATAACACTAGCTATCTCGGCGTTTATAGAATAACAAGAATAATTGAACACGTAGCCATACGGCTCGGAGTCATGTGTTTCCGCTACAGGTGAATAGGTCAACCGCTTCCCATGGAAGGTGTTGTGACCTGTTTACAAGACATCCTAAATGTTTATGCAGACAAATGCAAACCAGGTTACTGCAAGCATTGCATGGTCTAGTTCACGTCCTTTTATGGGGTCATTGGTTTATTTACAGATATGGAATTTATCTGTATTTATAATGTAATATATTACATAATCACGTTATCGTATATCCTTTCCTTTAGCTCTGGGTATTTCTCTTACATAATCAGAATTCAAGATTAACTTGCCCATGATTTTGTACTCGATATTGGAAAACGAAAATAAAAACATTTCCTTCAATTATTTCATAGTATTCCCAGTGATGATGATAATAGCTTCCAGTATTGCTCAATATCAGAATAATTGTTTTAGAAACCTTTTAGTGAAAATGCAGCTATATAAGAATAGAAAATGTTCACAAGTTCCGTTTTTTCTGCTCTTTTCAAGCAAATTGACTACAACATACTTTTCATATCTCTGTTTGACAATAAATTCTGTATATTTACTGAAATATATAAACATTTATGGCAAATGATCTACCTTTTTGCAAAGTTCAGAAGTGGTTTATTGTTAAAGGCTATGGTCATGAGAAAGTTCAGATGTGGCAGAGGTTACAGATATGACAAGCTGTTATATGCTATCCAATCTCTCCTCTCTATATCTATGGTTTTGACAACGGTGGAAGCATCATCATCATCTTCATCCCCACCACTTATCTCATCTTAGGGGTCGGTTGCCTTGATGCTTCTCCAACTATTCCTATCAAAGTTAGTCTTCTTCTGCTAAATCCTTCTTCTCTAAATCCTCCTTCACTTTATCACTCCATCTGCTTCATATCGATCACCTACCCCTAGATTAGATAAGTGGTGGGGATGAAGATATGATGATGCTTCACCGTGTTGAAACCATAGATATAGAGAGGAGAGATTGGACAGTGTATAAACAATTTAAAACCAGTCTGTGACATGCACTGCCTAGCGCCATGGCTATGTAATGATTCCTACGTAAAACAGTGGAGCAACCCACGCAATCTAATGGGAAACCCTACACTCTTTGAAAACGTGTTTCCTTTGGATGTCCGCCAAGACTGTCGACAGAATGATTTATGCACCATTTACTATATCAACATGTACTTTATGCAGAAATAAAAATATTTTAAATTTGCTGTATAACTCTTCTACAATTATTGAGCCAGAAGGTTTTGTAGATATGGTAACTACATTACGATTATTTTTAAGCCGTCTTTAAAGATTGGTAAATTATCTTTGCAGCATTTGAAAAGGAGAATGTGTACTTATACATATGTATGCATGTATATGTATATATATGACAGCAGCACATAGTAATTATTAGTAAATGGATATTTTGCTATTTTATTTCTCTTTAACAATATTCATATACCTTTATATTAGATTCCGTATTAACTGTGTTTTATTTTTCAATAAATCTTTTAATGGAGCCCCTCCATTCATAAGAGAAACCTTTTCAGAATATTTATTTTTTTCTTTGTTGGGAATAAATACTTTTATGCAAGTATTGTTAAGTTTATCGCTCAAGAAATAATGACGTTAATCGTTATCAAAAAAAGTAACCTTGAGTTTTAAAAACTGGATTTTCAAACTTACCTTTTTCTATACAATCTTTTATTCTTCAACAATACTGTGCATAAAAAGTATTTGCCTCAACAAAGAAGAATAAAATTCAAATAATTCTGAGAGGCTTTTAGTATGAATAGAGGGGCTACATTAGAAAATTTATTGAAAAATAAAACACAAGTTAATTCGGAATCTACTAATAGAAAGTCACTTCAATATCGTTTAGAGAAAATAACATGGCAAAATATCCTTTTACTAATTCTATGTGTTTTGCAGTCTGCTGACATATAGTAACCATATATATATAGCTATGTAACATGACCTGTAATTCAACACATTTATTTATTTACATTGTACAGTCTAAGTGGGCTAGCCTTTAAGAATACTTAGACCTTTCATAGCTAGCCAAGACTTGACTGTATTTCATAGAAATGACTAGAAACATCAGCATTCCTGAAGGTTATCCCAAACTAGGCTACCTTTGCTAAACTAAGGTTAGGCTACCCTTGGTTATTTGATGATCAATCCTGGTAGACTGGCTAGTCAGTAAAGTTTACTTTTAAAGCTAAAATGTAGTATAAATTTGAAGTATTAAGTAAAAATGGTAAATGGTAAAATTGAAGAGTAGCCTTCTATATTTGTGTGTTCTGGCAGATCAAATTCAGCCAAGTCCTCTGCATAGAAGGAGGTTTGAGGACTTCTTGATAACATTGTAAATTACATTATAATTCTTCATTAACACTTACAACTGCGGCAGGACCAGGGCTAGGCCTCTCGTTACTATACACATTCTAGTACTACTAGTAGTTGGGAAAATTACCAGACTTAACCATGCCTATAGGGTCTGACAGTAACCTACATGCTAATTTATTAGGCTATGTGAATTTAATGTCAAATAGGCTTCAGTTAAAATCTTATTACAACATTCATGATTTTAATAGCTCAATAAGCAGGTGTGCAGTTGACTGCAAGTTGACTGTGATCTAACACACATTTCTTTGGTTGTTTCAACACTGTTTTAAAGAATGTCATGAATGAAAAATAGCGCTGTCTTGTGAAAAATGATCCCCTGTACTAGTGTGATCCTGTTTCTGTATGGAACACCGTTGATGGCCAGCACTGGAGTGGGTGCCATAAGTGGCTTTGTTGCTGCTGGTCTCTGCAGTCGCTGCTGCTGCCATCTCTCAAAATCCTCACATAACAGTGGCGCCTTACGTGCGCATGATCGTCACTTGTCTGTCTAATCTCTCCCCTCTATATCTATGGTCAAAAACCCATTCTTCTTCTTTATTCGTTATTCAATGTTGCATTGAAAACTGAATATTGTTTTTTTGAATGATGAGCATTATTCATTAACAATGGCAACGGAATAATTATGTACAGTGATGTCTACTTGAAAGTGCTACATGTATTTGTCGTAAGTGATTGCAATAAATTTAATCATCTTCGCGATCAAAACAACACTGGTCCAGCTACTCCAGTGATACAGGTCTTCCTTTCATGTTTTTTTCTGCAGAATGTTTAGTAATTGCAGTCTGTAAATATCTCCAGAATCTGATAAAGGAAACGGAAAAATATTGATGGAATATTCGTGTACGACCTTCAGAATCAATAGACGGCCCATATTGAGGCCCAGAATATCGTTGTGTTGCCGATGCAGTGAGAAAAGAGAGGCGGAAGAATCTAGCTTTCGTCAGCATTATCGGATATTTCCAGCCACTGTATTCTATACGGAGGCTTTTCCCAGAGGCTCTTTCTTTCTATTACGGTGGGCGATCCTCCCTAGAGCAGAGCCACAGTCCTTACAATGGATTCCCAGAGATACAATGGCCCCGTAATAGGATCTCTATGAATGCCTAACAAAGGCGCATTCACGACCGTGTCCTGTTTGGAGTGGGGTCCTCGGTACCCACTTTGACGTCAAATCTGGAAAATCCCTGATTATCTCGAAGTAAATCCTTCGATATTTCGTAGAGAAACTCCTTTGGATCTATCAAAGAAAAGGGAAAGTTTGTATTGTGCTGTATACAATTTCCTTTCCTCTTACGGATATGGTAACAAAAAGCGTTTCTTCCCATGAAGTTCACTTCTACAATAGATCAAAGAGATCATTTACTTCCTTTCTAGTAACGCTTGCTGTGGCGGCCAACGTGGGTTTGAGTGATACGCGACTGTCTTATAGTTTCCTTTATTACAATCGGTCACTGAAAAAAGAACAAATAAATATTCACAGTGGTGACAATTTTGCCATTTCAGTTAAATGATAACTCCTTAACACTAGGACAGGTAAATCCCTTAACGCACATTAGAATCAATTTCTCAGTGATCACAATGGTTAAAATAACAATAATTGCACATAGAATCTTTAAGAAATATACCTAGGCATTACCATGCACTTCGAGGAACCAAAAATGCATGAGCGATCTCTTAAACAAAATAATACTCTTACTTACCAAATCGTTTGCTTTCCCACCGTAAGGACCGTCCGTCTTAATCCCCTCGTGGTCCATCGTAATTTGTGCACATGACCCCTAACGACTCGTTTAAACGAGCCTATATTTCCATCATATTCACTTCTCTATTTAGGACACTTGTTAACGAGCCTATATTTCCATCATATTCACTTCTCTATTTAGCTATCAACTGTTATTCATCAGCAACAACCCTCTCTAGCTCTTAGTTTTATAGAATCTCAGTACACTGCAATGCTTACCTTCTAAATCGCTTAATTTCCTCAAGGCCATGCACATCTGTCTGCTTCTAGGTTTAAAACACAAAGCGAGCTTCCCTCCCACGCACTTGACCAGGCGGCGGGAAACCGAGCCGATGGTCCTTTTTCTTGCTCGTCATGAAGGGAGAGAGGAATAAGTAGGGAAAGCGTCCAAAATCACCCTTAGTGCCCACAAAAGGGAACTTGTTACTCGTAAATACAATTTTTTTTCTTTTTTTTTATGGGACAAGAGTATACGCTTATGTCTTATATCGAGTGGCCCGAAATTCAATTACCAAACTTTTCTTTACCACAAAAAACAGCTGTTTTTCATCGCGCAGCGGACATATTGTTAACAGTCGCGCAGAGAAGATGCCCAAACTTTCGCCCGCGTCGACACCCGCCCCTTTCCCCCTTTGAAACCTCTTGACCGCAAGAGAGGGGTTCAACACCTATTGCCTAGCATTGTCCACTAGGTCCTGCTCTTCCTCCAGAATTAAAACAAGTTTCGACAGTGGTCTATCATAATCCTTGCCCTCCCTTCTGACAGTCACCGTCCTAAACCAGTCCATCTTTCCCTGCTTTAGTCTGTACTACTAGTCGAGCCAGTGGCCAATGGCAGCGTGCTACACTTTCATTGACCATAAGGACTATGTCTCCCAACCCTGACGTTTCGTCGTTCCTTGAACCACTTCTGTCGCTGTTGTAACCCCGACAGGTATTCGCGTTTCCAACGTGCCCAGAACTGCTCAGCCATGTGCTGCACTTGCTTCCATCTCTGCTTAGAGTAGCTACCTGTTGCAACATGGCACCCTGCGGGTGACTCTCCCATGTTTAAAAGCTTGTTTGGTGTGAGTGGAGCTGGGTCTCTACTGTCTGAGGTGACAATGGTAAGGGGCCTACTATTAACTGTTGCTTCCACCTCACAAAAGAGTGTACACAATCCCTCCTAATCCAATTGCTGTGTCCCCAAGACTACATCCAGGACCCTCCTCACATTACCTATCAATCGTTCCCATGCTCCTCCAAAATGTGAGGCGCCCGGGGGATTGAAAAATAAATTCAAATTCCCCACACACTGGAGCAACTCATTTCGCACCATGTTTTCTCCCAAGGAACTCATAACTGGAGTCTAGAACAAAACTTCCGTGATCCCACAAAACAGTTAGCCGCAGTCGCATCTAATCGTCCTAACATGTCACGACGAGCCAAAAACCTTCTGAAGGCACTAATGAATGAGTCTGATGTGAGATTTGACGCTTACTTCCAAGTGTATGGCCCTCATGCTCAAGCAGGTGAATATAACTACCCCATGTGCTTTATCTGCGCTCTGCCCCTTTTCACGAAGAATGGTCCAAAAAGGTCCACCCCGGTGCGATAGAAGGGTGGTTTCCTGACTCCACGCGATCAGGTGGTAGATCGGCCATTTGCTGTTCAATTACCCTTCCATGTACCCTGCGACACTTGATGCATTTTCCCTAGCACGCGCCTCACCGCTGCATTGCCCTTAACCACCCAAAATTTCTCCCTCATTAGACCCAGAACATACATTATGCCCATATGGTTGGAACGCTCGTGATAATACTGGATAACTATGTCAGTCAAGTGGCCCTTATATGGCAGAATAATGGATTCCTTTCGCTCAGGGCAATATTCGCAGTGATAACCTCCCTCCAACGCACAATAGCCCATTTCTCAGGATTGGTTTCAATTTTCTTAAGGAGCTGGAAACCCTGATGTGGCTGCCCTTCTCAAGATTGCTATTTCTACCTCATAAGTCATTCGCTGTGCTACCTGCACAACCACAGTCTCTGCCAAGCTCATAACTTGTGTAGACAAATGCATTGTTTAGTTCGCTAAGCTGCTGCCTATGTTTGCACATTAAATACCTGGTAAACAATATGACCCAACCTACGGCTCTGAGTAGCCGGATCCACTTTGAGTATGGTGGATGATTTTATGCCACCCTGTCTGCCTACAATCCAACCCAACCCTGAAGCTAATTGTTTGGCAGACTTGCGCCCTTTTGGGACCTATCTCACGCCTAACTTCTAGTCTTCCACACTGTTGGACATGTGGGCTGGCTCTGCTGGCCAAAAAACACTCCTCCTTCAGCAAAAAAACCTGGCCTGTTCTCCACCTTTCAGGACTGCTTGGAGCGTGATGCATCGTACTGCCGGGTTCCATTCAGAGTTAACGTACCTCCACTCATTCTGATCACTTCCTTCCCTTATCATAGAGACTCGTTCGCTATAAATGTTTGGTACCGAGCTTGATCATTCCGAATATAACGCAAGACCGTTGTTGAATCTGTCCAATAATAGACCTCGTCCACCTTGAAATCTATCATGGCCAGAATTGTGGTTCCAAGTCTTACGGCTAGTACAGCTGCACTAAGCTCTAGGCGGGGTACTGAAACGTCCTTCAAGGGCGCCTACCTTGCCTTTCCCATAATGAATCTACAGGATACATTTCCCCACCGATCTGTGACCCGCAAGTATGCCACTACTCCTAAAGCCATGATGCTCGCATCCGAGAACAGATGCGCTGTATTAGGGTAGCTGACTCCCCCCACCCAATAACCTTTAGGCATCTTGGCACACTTATCCCTCTGGTCTGATTCAACTTGTTCACCCACACCCTGATGCGGTCAGTGGTGTTGGAGTCCAATCCCCTGTCCCAGCCTATCTTCAATCTACACAAGTCCTGCACAATTATCCGTCCTCTCAATTAAAAACTGGTGCCAATATGCCAAGGGGGAAGGGGGTCGTAAATCGAGGCTATGGCTGGCCAACAAAAGCTGCGTTTAGTCCTCTTGGAACTGAAAACCAGATCTCCTGCCGGACCCCCCCCACCCCCCCCCCAATTCCCAATTCATCCAAGTGGCCAAAGTCCCACTGTACCCCTAACCAATGCCATTTGTCTTAATTTGGCCCTGATCCATCTATGAAACCACTGAAATGCCCTTACCGTACCACTCCCTTGGGATGGATGACAAAACCTCCACGCATGAGCTACTGAACTTCGTCCAATGTAAATCCCCCTTTTCTTTCGCAAAGCTCCTAACCTCTAAACAAATTACTTAACAAAGGCAATCATTGACGATCCTCGGCTCTCAAACAGTCGTCTACATAGAAATTGTTAGCAAACGGTGTCCCGTGCTCCCTTGGAGAAACCCCATTCCCAAAGTCGCTTGCTGGTCTGTTTCAGCACAAAATTCGCAATGCTGGGTGACGAAACTAGGGCCCCAAACAGATGTAAACAGCCATTCTAAAAACTCAGTTGGCTCCTCATTTAAAACTATTTTCCCACCAAAAAGAACCATGAGGTAGTCCCGCTGATGTTCTGGTTGGTTACCCGTACCTGGGTTAAAAAGTAAAACATTGTAATTTATATCCCCTCTGAAATAGGCAAACCACAGACCTCCCCTAAACTTAACCAAACGCACCCAGCAAAGAGTTCATATAATCGGGTCCCTGCAACTATTAGGTCATTCCAACGGACGTGCCCTCCACCCTGCTCGCCACAGGTCAAATACAAGACACGGACCTTGTCTGGCTCTTGTCTGGATGGTTGCACACCAAAAAATGAGGGAACTATTACCATACCCTGTTTTTCCTGGCTGGCTGAGGTCACTCGCATCAGCATATCCTCTCTGTAGCAATCTCGGTCATGAAGGCACTGTATTGCTTAGGCGTAGGTACCATCCTCATTAGCTTCTTACGAAGGAACGTGCAAATTACGGAGCAATGCAATGTCTTTGTTTCTGGCTAGGGACGTCCAAGATTGTCCGCGGCAGAGGCAGTTGGCACCTCATAAACCCCCCTCTTTCTACAGTTATAAACCCCCGTTTGAATTAGATTCTAGACCATTCTTTATCTTCTGCAGACATTTCCTTTTGGGGAGATGCCATTGTCATGTCCATGGAAGTCTCTATTTATAATCTATCCACCAGCCCATGGCGGTCCTCCAACTCCAAAAAGCCTGCATAGTTACTTGGATCCTAATTGATGTGCTGGGATTGACACCTCTTGTCCTTTTGCCCCACACAGACTGGCCCAGCCCAAATAATGTTCGTTATGGCAATGTGGCTCATGGAGGTGGGTTGAGTTAATTGACTTCCCTTCGGCTACAAGTAATGGTGGAACATTGTTCCCAACTAACAAACCCACTTCTGCATCCACCATCTGGAGATATCTATTTACTCGCAGATGTGGCCAGCGTTCCAGGATCCTACCGGCCCACCCTGATCACATCACACTCATCGATAGGTATGCGGGAGGTGCTATCAACAACTGGGGGGAGGTGTAATTGCCAACTTCTTCCCTCCATTCATAGTCTAATACTGACAATCATGAGTGACTAGGCTACATGCAATTTCCCCATGTCCTCCATTAATGGTTTCAAACAGTTTCACCTTTTACGGTTGCTTGCATCTCAGGTGCAACCCTAATGTCTTTCATTAATGGCCTCTGAACAAAAGCATGTAGAACTCCCATTGTCCAAAAAAGGCCCTCGTCACAAACCATCCCTTCCTTCCCTTGAACCTAACCCCTTATGGGCAACAACTGGACATCCCTGGTGCCAGCACTCACCCCCTTAACTGCCTCTGAACGAATAGCAATTTTGTCATGCGTTACCTTCCCCCTGAACCACCTAAGGCCCATATTTGCGCTCTCTGGTTCCAACCTTCTTGCTTGCCTTGGCCTGGATGGCGGTTTGCAAAACAGAGGTTGGATGGTTTTTGTTACAAACACATTGCAACCTTTTCCTGTACCTGCCAATACTGGGGACATATGACCATTTATTCTCAAAACAAACTAAAACAAAGCCTCCTCAATTCCTTAATTGGTGGGTTTCGTTTGTCCTCACGTCCCATTTTAGCTTTTTATTTGGTCGCAATTCAATCTATTTATATTTGTGGGTCCTTTACAGTGCCAAACATGAAAGTGGAGCCCCCTTCCCCAACATTTGTTACATGAAACAACTTCCTTGCACCTCGTTAAAACCCTGTGATTTGCTGGTGCTGAAACCTCCTCTCCTAACCCAGGGGGTGGGCCCCCTTTTAACCACTCTCGGAAACAGGTGGCGTCCAAAAAAGGGATTTTTTAAGACCCTAGCCTCCCCACCTTCCAAATGAAAACTAACTTAAATCATCAAACTGTATGGTCTGCTTCTTCTCAACTGATTATCCTTGTCGGCAAACTTCTACACCCAATCGGTTCCCACGAGCAACACTAGAATGGGAATTTGCTCAGGATCAACCTCATTGTTTTTGGGTTCTGCAATTCGGCGAACACCATAAGGGGACGCCACGAAATTGCATTTCTGCAGGTTTTTAGCATCACCGACATTAACTCATCAAAGTCCTCTGCATTTATTCTCCCCCCACCATGTCCTTCCATTCGAGTTACCTGTATCCACGTATGGCGGCGTGGCTTTTTATTTGCTCAACGGTTGCAGTTAATCGCTCATCCAGCAATTTCTTGTCCCCTGCCCTATAAGCCCTCTGAACGCATCTAAGTGGAGGCAAGCTGGCCCACTATTGTCATTTGGCCTACCGTTGTTGTAGTAAAATCCAGATACCTCAAGGCCTTTCCTTATCATTTGGTCAGCTGGCTGCTAAACTATGTAGTCGAATGACAGCGGATGAACCTAAAAGTACTTTGTAAATAATCTCCATCAAAACTTGAGACCATATCCTGCTTGGGCATCCAAGCCTTTGAGGCTGCCAAGGAGGAGTAATGTCTGCAAGGATTTTCCTTGATTCACTTAAAGGTCCCACCTTGGTTATTCCGCTAACCTGAGCTAACTTCAGGCACTACTGCACCTAAGCCCAATGGGGTGTTCAATCCATGTCCATGTCAGGGCTTCTATGTGTTCCCAATTATCCTAGTGACGGGGAGCTATTTCCCTAATTAGTTTTCAGCTCCAAATTGTTGTAAAAAACCCTTCTACCTTCTGCCACCACCTCAGCTATCTCTGCCTCCAATCCTTAAGCTTCCCCCTCCCTCCTCGTCTTAAGGCTTCTTGCCTCTCGCTCTATGGCTTGCAGCTCTTCCAACTTCTGTAATTTTGCTTCCAACCTGGGTCTAGAAGCAGCTGCCAACACACGACCTTACCTCCCAGTAGAACTCACGCTTGACTGTTTAGAGGACCCCCCTGAAGCAAAACAGATTGCCTACCCATAACTGATAGGCGGTATCCCCCCACCATTTAAATGTTCCTCCTCCTCTGGGATTAGCCCAACAATGTCCTCTCCTTGCCTCTTGGTCCTGATTCGATCCTCACTGTTTCTGCCTGGACCTCGCGTTCCTTCAAAAATTCCTGAACACTCCTGCCCACTCCTTCTCTAGTGACTCGCCTCCAGACGCTGATACAACATGCCAGATTTGTTGTTCCAACACCATTGGGAGGCTTCTAGCTCTCAAAACCCTCCCTCAATTGCACAAACTTTAAGGGTTCCATTTTCCTGATTTGTGGATTCAGCTCTGGCCACTCCCTATGCAACTAAAACTTAATTCCCTAGTCGAACTGTAAGCGACCTGAAAAACCAACGGAGTTGCCAAAACCCAAGCACCACTCCGTGGAAGACAACTAACCAGTTACCTTACTCAGGTTGCGGACGTCCACAAAATGAATCCTTGTCAAGTCTAGGGAGCAAACCCTGAATGCAACAATGTCCTCGTTTGTCCCAGACCTTATTTAACTTAAAGCCTTACTGCAAAGCGGCAAAACAGACTGTGGGAAAATTCCACTTCCTAACGAAACCTAGAATTAAAATATACCAGAGGTTCTTAAAACAAACATGTTGCACTGCTCTCCCGACTCAAGCCCGGCCTGCCCTGCCCATTTAATTTGATATTAAACCCTGTACCGTGGTTCCGATCCAGGGTCCCTAGCGGGGGACCACCCGATCCTACCAAATTTTCGTTGTACCAACCCCACAAACACTGATCTTGAAGCCCCTCAAATTTGCCCAATCAGCCCGTTGCCCTGGAAACTACACCCAGATGTAGTTTGCATGTCCACCAAAACAAAATTACGCCCCCATCCCATGAAGAAATGGCACAAAGAAATCCGGGTGCACCATTCACAAAAAACCATATAGCTATATATATATTAATTTTTTTTTTTTTTTTTTTTTGTTTTTTTTTTTTTTTTACAAAGGTTAAGATTGTAAGAAAACCCTAGTTAAACAATACACCACTAACACACAAACCAAACCACTGACCCAGCAATTCAACTAATTCCCCAATTAAATGACCCAAATGTTTTTACGCATGGTTACCAATGTTGCAAGATTGTACTCGCTGAATAATTCTCCAAACCAAAATTAATTGCCCAACCCATGAATAGTTCTCCAAAACAAATTAATTATTTACCTAACTTGGAATATTATCCAAAACAACACCATTAGTTGGCTACTACTTAACCAAGGTCCCTCTTACGACGCCATGTAGAATAAAATTTATTGGAAGCAGCCATCAGAATCTTAAAACTTAAGGTCCCCCTCCCCTCCTCCATAAAACTGTTAAATATTAATGACGTTACGCCAAATTCGTTAAGATCGCTCATGAACCATTTTAAACTCCCTTCGTTGCAGAACCACCCATATGTCCTGATAAAACTTGGACTCATGGTGACCCCACCTTTAAACAATTCGACGCCCAAACTTTCGGCTGGTACAAAACAACGTTTAAAACACGAAACTCTTAGCATTCCGGTTGCGGAAACCCACCAATTGGCCCCCTGACAAAATAATTGCATGGTGGACGGCCACTACCAATCACTAAATACGCCACTAAACAAATGCCGTTCAGAAATGGATCCAACAATGGCTTCTTATTTGTTGTAGGGCTTAGCCTTAGCCTGCTTTCCTCGCCACTCCATGGGTATTCTTTGGGCGCAGCGTGGTGGGGATTAGCGGAACGTCCTTTGAAACCCAGCGCCTCATTTCCTCGTCTTCTCCGGCACAGCTTGTCGCCCAAGAGGGGTGGTAAGCCGATTTGGTGACTGTGGGCGGCCCCCGCCGCAACGTGGGTTTGAGTGATACGCGACTGTCTTATTAGTTTCCTTTATTACAAATCGGTCACTGAAAAAATGAACCAAACATAAATATTCACAGGGTGGTGGACAATTTTGCCATTTTCAGTTAAATGATAACTCATTAACACTAGGGAGACAGGTAAATCCCTTAAACGCACATTAAATCAATTTAATTTTCAGTGATCCACAATATGGCTTTAAAATAACTAATAATTGCACATAGAACATCTTTAAGAAAATATAACCTAGGCCATTACCATGCACTTCGAGGAATACCAAAAATGTCATGAGCGATCCCTCTTAACAAAAAATAATACTCTTACCCTTACCAAACTCGTTTGACGTTTTCCCACCGTAATAGGACCGTTCCAGTCTAATACCCCTCGTGGTCCAACTGCCTACATTCCTGAAGGGGAACGGCAATCGTAATTTGTGCAACATGACCCCTAACGACACTTCGTTTAAACGAGACCTCTAATTTCCATCATATTTCACTTCTTCTTTAGTTAGGACACTTGTTAAACGAGCTGATATTTCCACTCATATTCAACTTCTCTATTTAGCTATCAACATGTTAATTTCATCAGCAAACAACCCTCTCTTAGCTCTTTAGGTTCTATAGAATCTCAGTACTACTGCAATGCCTTACCTTCTAAACTCGCTTTAAATTTCCTCAAGGCCCATGCACATCTGTTCTGCTTCTAGGTTTAAAACACAAAGCGAGCTTGACCCTCCCACGCAACTTGACCAGGCGGGGGGCGGAAACCGAGCCAGGATGGTTCCTTTTTCTTGCTCGTCATGAAGGCGGAGAAGAGGGAACTTAGGGAAAGGCGCTCCAAAATCAACCCTTAGTGCCCCAACAAAAGGGAACTTGTTCACTCGTAAATACAAAATTTTTTCTTTTTTTCTTTTTTTTAGGAAACAAGAGTATACCGCTTATGTTTCTTATATCGCGTGGCCCGAAATTCAATTACCAAACTTTTCTTACCACAAAAACATAAAAACTGCTTGGTTTTCATCTGCCGCGCACGCGGACATATTGTTAACAGTCGCGACAAGAGAAAGATGCCCAACAAACTTTTCCCGCGGTCGACACTTGGCGCAGAAGAATCAGAAGCTTTTCTTTTTGTCAAAAAGAAAAAAGGTTCCTCTTGGGGAGATTTGTGGTGCTATAGGAATGGACGTCATCGTTTCAACTAAAGGAGGTTATAAAAAGAGATAAAAAAAAAGACCTTTATTATTAATAAAATAAAGGTATAATAGAGTTAAATGAAGCATGCTACGCGATTTAAGAAGGGAAGATTTATTGACTATTGATTTTATTGTATTTGTTGTTAAATAAAGGCAGTTTGGAGTTAAGAAAAAGTTTCCACGAGATTAGAAAAAAATGGACCTTTATTACATTTTAGCACAAGGTTAGCAGTATAATTTATTGTGCAAAAAACCAAACGTCCCGTTCACCTCCCCATGGAAGAACTAAATTTGCAGGACTGGAGTTTCTAATGTTACCGCTCGGTGGAGTAACTTGAAGAAATGGCCAAACAGCATTAAGTTTTTCCAAGTTGAACCAAGTGAACTTTTAGCGCAATTTCAAGTATTTGATTACACCATAAATTGAAGCAGTTGTTACGAGCAGCCGTAAGGAAACTATTTAAAGACATTACTTTCACAATTATCAAAGGATGTAATGAATCCTCTGAAAGTATCTGCTTAGGAGTAGAAATGGAAACCGCTAGACTAAGGGATCAGGAGTAATTCGCTTGGTCTCGAATATTGAGAATATTATTGCGATTAAATGTTAAGGAATAAAAACAATTAAAAAAATCGAAAGATTTAAAATGCAATTTTTTAGACCAAACACTGACAATAGAATATTCACATTGCGGGTGTGGGTGGACTAACAGAAACGGTTAGGTAGTTGACCGTGCACCTTGATTAATACGCTGAAAGAAAAACCTATGATTAAACCAAAGGACGAACTAACAAGATTGCGCAATGGATCCCCTCCTTCCACACCCCACCCCCGCCCCCACCACAAGTGATTGGTCATGTTCGCCCAAACAATAGCTGCAAATTCGTTACCATTTTTTTTGTCTTTTTTCTTTTTCTTTTGTACCAGAAGTCCCCTGGTTTAGTCCGTCCAACTCGTTGTAATTCAGGTTGAAATCGGAGCTTCTAGTCGCATTAAAAGATAAACCAATCCATTTGATGATGTCGCTCTGCCGTGCTTGGCTGGAATTATCCCTTATCGCTTGCGGGTCGGATATTTCTCAATCTGTCTGGGCCAAATAATCACTCCATTGTGAAAATGATGATGGATCCCCTGCTTCACGTTTCCCGAAATAATATTGTATATTCGGACGTAAACCTTTCCAAAGCCTCATAATCTGAGTCGTTTAAAATAAAGAGGATCAAAAAATTAAAATAATATGACAACAAATTTATAACAGTTCAGCGAGGAAAAAAATTAATTATATTATATTACTGAAGGTTCAAAAAATATAAAAACGGTTATGGTTTTCATTTTCTGTGGTTGTCTTCAAGACGACAGGCGATTATTTGATTTTGTAATGTAGGTTGAAGTGATTGTGCTTTGATTAAATCAGAACCACTGGGAATGTTTTTTGTTTGTTTAACTTTTTATATACATTCATTGTCCTATTATTATTGCGATTTTTGAAATGATTTTTGACACAAAGCTGTCATAAAAGAGGGACAACATTTTCTGTGAGAATAGGTTTGTGTCTTTTATAACGTTTCTAAACTAATGTAAATGATCTATCCATAAATCAAAGCAAATGGAAAATATGTATTATGGTATATTGAATACTCGGAAACAATTCAGTGTTCATCTTGATTTAAATAAAGATTATTTGATTACAAGATAATTTACAAGGATAAGAAAGAGAGAGAGAGAGAGAGAGAGACAGAGAGAGAGAGAGAGAGGAGAGAGAGAGAGAGAGAGAAAAATGAAGCTATTTCTGATCCTCCTACAAAGCCACTAGTTCTTAAATAGATATTCTCCTCATATAACAAAAAATAGCCTTTGACATTTTTCCTTCTCTCCAGAGGACAACCTCCTCCTCCTCCTCCTCCTCTTCCTCCTCCTCAGCACCTTTCTTCCTCCAGGTGTCATTCCCTCTGTGGACAGTCTTGCGATCTCGGGAAAGAATGAGATGGAGAGACTTCGTGTAGGCGAGTTTTTCTTCGGACATTCATCTGGAGGTGAAGAAGGAGGAGGTTTCTGGGAACTTTGACGTCTCTCTTCGCTCTGCTTTCGTTTCCCGATACATTTGGGTCGGGGTTTCTTCGTTTCTGTAAAAAGAATGGTTTGTTCCTATATGTGGCAGTAGATTTGTGCTTTATCTGGAATTACAAATACGTGGAAAATGAACAAAGAAGTTTCAACAAATTTATTTTGACAATTTAACATTTACGCAATGCCTTAATAAAGAAAAAATGTGCAAATTTTAATATTAGAATACATCCTCCTGCATAGTAAGTCTTTAAATTTACTTAGGGAAAGTTTCGATTTTCGACATACGATAATGTGAAGATTTTGTTTTAGTGCCCTCTTAAGGCCGGGTATTCACGCTCAGGATGAGCGTTCACACGTAAAGAGAAGAACTGTCAGTCGGACAGTCCAAGGTGGTTCTATAAGTACGGTGGTTGCATGTGGAGTGAAGGAAATTGACTCGTCAGCATCTCTTGACTGCTTAGGCCACACCCCCTTTACACCAAGGTTGTGCAATCACCGCAGGCTTGCAATTGTAATTTGATTGAAATGTAATTATTTACACATTTTTAAGGTAATTGTAATTGTACTTCTTTATATATTTAAGTATTAAGTTTAATTGCAATTGTAATTTGATAATAGGACTGGTAATTATAATTGTAACTGGAACTGACATAAAGCATGACGTAATTACTCCAAGCCTAAGCGACAGAAATCTGTCTGCTGAACGGAAGAAGACGTCATACTACAATTATGACATCACCTGTGGAAATATTCCTTTGTAAGCAATGAAAATGCACAAATTTCTTTGTTTTTCTGATTTATTTGGCACACAACACCATAGATTAGCTATGTTAAAATGGCAACATAGTTAAAAAGACCATCCTCCCACTTTTACTACTGAAACCGCTGATGAGAATTGCAGTATAAAATGAGGATCTTAGTGACGTCACTGATAGCTATGCCACCAATCAGGACAAAGAAGTAGTTTTCAAGTACAGCTTTGGTTTTTTATTTGGTTTTTATTTTTTAATCGTTGTCAGTCTCTGTATCAGGAATATAACAAAAAATCTAAACTTTCCTTTAAGCTTGCGAAGCTTTTTATAATAGCGAAACTTTAAAAACAAACAGGTAAAAATCCTATTTTGGTTTGTATTACCATAGCGTTCAATGGGGATGACGCTACCTCTTTCTCTAGATACCTTGGGACAGTCAACTCGAGGTCATTGCCCTCATTTCTCGCTTAGCCTTTGTCACGCCAACACTATATGGCAGCTATGGTTGATCAGGAGTTGGAGCTACATAGATTAGCTCCTGCTATGGCAATTCACTTCAAAATAGGAAAGAAGCAAAAAAGCGTAATGGAGCATTGTCTAAATATTGCCCTTTAAAGAGAGATGTCTATTCTCATACAATGTTAATGAATAAGTCTAAATTAGACCTGGGGGTTGGTTATTTATGAAATGGACTGTGAAGCCTACTATCACTCGTAACACCTTTCATGAAAAGGCAGGACACTGCCCTAGGCCTATGCCGAACTATTTTTATCACATGGAAATAGTTTTTGTTTATTATATGATTTGGACTCACAATGGTCTACAAATAACGCTGCAGGTCATAACAATGAAATTAATTAGCCCTATACATACTTTATTCATATTCTGGTTGGAGCGGCTGAGATCCTTCTCAGGTGAACTTCATAAAATCGTTGATTACCCGTCCACACGTACGATCATAGGTCAGTCAGTGGAAAGAACTTTAGGTAATTCCATCAGTTCACCAGTTTTGGTGTGCAGACTGACTCCAACCACAAACTGTCATAAAATAAGGTTCCCAAAGATTTTTCACAATGAAAAACATGTTTATTGGCATTGAATAATACATTTTTGGAAAGCTTAGACTTTTTTCTTTTTTTCAACATAATTGCCGTTCAGATCAATGCATTTTTGCATGCGGTGTACCATCTTTATGCCTGAATCGTAGAACTCTCCCGCAGCGCCACGAAGGTACCTTAAAACCTTTTCTTTCAGCTGACATCAGGGATCATCTCGCAGAGCTCCCAAACCGTCACCCTTCGATCTTACACCATTGTTTCTTCCACTTTTGCTGTGGTTTCATCCGAAACCAATGGCCGTCCAGAACGCTGTCATCATGGACATCTGTACGTCCGTCCTAGAACTCTCTGCACCATTTGTGCACGTGTTGTACGCTCATACACTTTTCTCCGTAGACATCACACAGTTGGGAATGACTGTCCACTGGCTCAATGTTTTTTGCACACATAAAACGAATCACGGAGTGTAATTTGCACCTGGCAGGAGAAGTGCGTGGGAGCTCCATCTCTAATGGCTGCCAAGCCAAGACTGAGCATGCTTCGCAGAGGGCTCACGGGTTTTGGAGTTGGGGGAGGGGGGGGGCCCCGGACCAAGGATATACGCCAGTGTTGCTGGATCCCGTGTAACAGCGTTCCTCGCGACTGCAGCTCCTTGGGAACCTCATTTTACGGACAACCCTCATTTAAAATGCAGCCTTTCAAACATTCATTTGCTACATTATGCGCCAAACCTTATATGTTGATATTTCTTGCAAAATCAAAAGTTCCAGAATTTTCGTCTTAACTTATCAGTGGAATTTGTTCACATTTATTATAGATAATTTTAATTGGTATCCTTTTTTATATTCAATACTGGAAACTTTTCCCTAGAAAATTTACTTCACTTCTTGCGTATAGAAGATTTTTCAGTATCCCTTAATATCAATATTTCCAAATAAAAATAAACTCATTAATTTTTTTTTTTTAAACCAACCGTATAACAATTGAATTTTTTCATACGTTCACTTTTTTTTCCTCTTCTTACAAAGACGTCATTGACATGTTTTGAAGTTTATTGATACATTTAAATAAAATAGTAAACCACTTAAAGTTGTTAAACATCCCGTATTGCATATGATGAACAAAAAGGAAAAGTGCAGGAATAGAAAATCATCATTTATAAACAGTAAATCTGACATAAGAAGAATGAACAGTGATTATAGTCTACATTTTCAAGTTCATGGTATTATCTTGAATCAGTTATTTTCTGTTTATGTACTCGAATCCATTATGAATTATATGAAACTAGTTTCCCTGCCACACCTCTGTACTCAAATCCATTATGAATTATCCCGTTGCTGAATAACCACTGGTTCCATGCAACGTAAAAACACCTTACAAACAAACATTATGAATTATAAGAAACTTGTTTCTCTGTCTCACCATTTTACTTGAATTTCGTTTTCCCGTTTTAGAACTATAGTATATTAGACAGTAAATCAGTAAAAATAATGCGCCGAAAGTTTCAGCCACGGTCCGGTGGTGGCCTATGTTGTTGGTACATATAGAGTTGCTAACTTCAACCTTAAATAAAGTAAAAACTACATAGACACGAGGGCTCCAATTGGAATGATTGATGATTGGATTGTGGATGATCAACATACCAATTTGCAGCCCTCTAACCTCAGTAGTTTTTAAGGTCTGAGGGCGGACGGACAGAAAAAATCGGGACATTAATTTTCCTTTTAGTTTTAGAATGTCATAACCACTAACTATAACTCAGTCCTATTCTTCAGCTGTTTTGTTCAGGCTAAAATTCCGTCAAAGTGTTATATTGTGATGATAGATATCTTATTTGGAAATGCCGTGACTTAGGCCAGCTAGTATTTAAGATAATAGAATGACAAAATTAAATTAAATCGCTTACGTAAATGTTATCAAACAGATCTTTCTCCCATAAGATCATCCAGTCAGAGAACCTTGACAAATCTCGCAGCATCAGGTTATTCATCCACGAAACTATTAAACCTATTGTCCTCATTTTACGATGACAGCTTCCTCTCTCCCGATCAACTTTTCTCTTCCGATCGCCCAGTTTGTCTCATTTTATCGCTTCTCAAACGACTTGAAGGGAAAACTGAAACTGTTTATGAAGACAGATTTGTTGTTGTGGATTTCGAAAAACGTCCTATCAGGTCCATATATATATATATATATATATATATATATATATATATATATATATATATATATATATATATATATATATATGTCATCAACATTAAGTCATTTCACCGACAGTTAATGACTTCATGAATAAACACCACAGGCCAATAAAATAAAATTATTAAAATGCGTCGAAGTTCCTTCGGCGCATCGAAACTCTCTGTCGCACCCTATGAAACTTTCAGCCACAACCCGGTGGTGGTCTGTGTTATTGGCACCTGTAGCGATGCAAGACGCACGGTCATGACTAAATTGAAACACTCAAAGGCATACATGCGTAAGATTATAACACAGTGGCAGGAAGAGCTTCACTTCTCTCCCTTATCTTTAGGGTTGTGAAGAAGACCCATAAAACTAGTTACCCAGTTAGAACCATAATTAGCACTATTAGAACGGTTACATATAAATTATCAAAATTCTTGGCTAAACTTTTGAAAACAACTGTTGGGTCTATATCGAAGTCTCATATTAGGGATTCCGTGGACTTCACTGAAAAACTACAGAACAAATCACTGAAATTCACTGAAATTATGGTTAGTTTTGATGTAACAAGTTTGTTCACCTGTATCCCCTTGTTTGACGACGTACTTATTTTTTTTTTTTAAGTAAACTATATGTAGTTGACACCCCTTCTTGACTTTTAACGGTATGTTTTACAAACAAAAATTCGGAATGCAACTGTTTGTCACCAGTTTTAAGTAATATTTATATGGAATTTTATGAGACCCTGATTGTTAATTCAGTTCTTCCTGATGATTTTCATTCGGTTCAGATATGTCGATGATCCTTTTGGTATATGAGATACACGTAATAATATTGATGAAAAACTCTAGACAATTGTTGAATGATCTAAAACAATGGTTGTATTAATTTTCCCGATGCCCTCAAGCAGTCAGCTCTTAAAACTATATGTTCCTGTTCTTACGAGCACGTAAGATCATTAGCCCAGAATATGTAGAAGAAGAGGTAAACAATATTTATGTTTTATGTAGAGATAATAGTTTTGAGAAGGTACAAATTGACGAATGTTTTATATTGGCCCGAAAAACCTTTTATTTAGAAAAAGAATCAGTTGCCATCAAAAAGGTTAAACTCACCCATCCATAACGCCCCCCAGTTTTTTATAACAATTCAACCACTTAAAATTCTCGATATTCAAGTAATGTTCTCTTTCACTATACCATAGGTAAAATTTTTATTGAAAACAAACCAAAGCATGACGAAGGTGTTGTTTACCAAATTCTGTGTTCATGTGTACTATTTTATATAGGACAAACTGGGAAAACTCTTGCTACCCGAATCAAACAGCATCAGTATTGTATATGTAATAACAACAAAAGCAATGCAATAAAATGTGAAACCTTATGATGAATGTAATGGTGTAATAGACTGGATTTAGAAGCAGGGTATTATTCAAAAGTGGCAATCATGCAGGAAGGTGCTTACTGGAGAGTGTTTATATTTTCAAGCGAGCAATAATAAGAAATTTCAGTGGGGAATAAAGGACTTTATAAAACAGTTCCTCTATTTGCACATATTACCCAACAACAATATAATATTAACAAGGACTTGTTTACTCCTTGACGATCATTTTTTGGTTTTACGTAGTGTGAAAGAAATTAGTGTTTCTTTGTTTTTTCTACTTTTTTTCTCTATTTGTAAATATTACGACGTATGTTTTG
Source organism: Macrobrachium nipponense (assembly GCF_015104395.2). Classification (NCBI taxonomy): domain Eukaryota; kingdom Metazoa; phylum Arthropoda; class Malacostraca; order Decapoda; family Palaemonidae; genus Macrobrachium; species Macrobrachium nipponense. The sequence goes on from NC_087214.1 coordinate 49,270,169, forward strand.
ACTTCTGTTTACTTTAGTCTATAAAAGCACTTGAAAAGGGCCGGTGGAGGCCGAAACGGTAGAGTAACTTGAACAGCTTTCTCAATTTCCCTGTGGAGCAAATCGCATATATATATATATATATATATATATATTATATATATATATATATATATATATATATATATATGTCACTATAGAAAACTTGTAAATCTGTAATTCCCCATACCTGCTAATTACTAAATTCATAACCTTCTCTGTACACTTCATCATCATCAGTCGCTCTTTAAGATGATTAAAAGAGTGAAGATTTGTTCGCTTTTTATTTTATTATTTTTTTATTAATTTTTTTTGGCTCAGGTCAATTTCATAGAAGTTATAGTAATATCTATGGTAACTTACTCAATATATCGGGCAGAGAAATAGAGAAAGGTGGGGGGAAGGGAAACAATGATGCTACTATTTAATTTCCTGTTATACAGCTGAAATTACAAACATCAAAAAGGCAGAGAGAGAGAGAGAGAGAGAGAGAGAGAGAGAGAGACGAGAGAGAGAGAGAGAGAGAGAGAGAGATGATTTATCAGGCAAACAAACATTATAATATGTATATCCTGGATCGTACAATTAAGCATGTCTTTTCATATTAGTTTTAGTTAACTAACTAACGTTATAAGTACTTTATGTCATTAGTGAAGAAAATACAGTTTTTTGCAAATTTTTCTTGAGGGGAAAATCTTCTTCACAGTGACAGAAACTTTAGTGACGCTCACGCGTAACTTTAAAAGATTGCTGTGTAAAGAAAAATAAAAAGAGGAAACTTTGAACAGTTAATTACTCTCTCTCTCTCTCTCTCTCTCTCTCTCTCTCTCTCTCTCTCTCTCTCTCCATGATAGTTTTCAGACTGTAGTTTTACATCACAACATAAAAAAAACCAGTCCTTTTCTCTCTGTCTCTCTCTCTCTCCATGATAGCTCTCAATTGATTATTACTGTAGATTTACATCACAGTATATGAAAAGAAATGCTTAAATGTACAATCCAGGATGGCTATATATATATTATATATTATTATATATTATATATCTATATATATATATATATATATATATAATTATAAATACATATATATATATATTATAATGGTTTGTTTGCCTGTTAAATATCTCTCTCTCTCTCTCTCTCTCTCTCTCTCCTCTCTCTCTCTCTTCTCTCTCTGTAGGGGGAGTAATGCCTGCAGTGTATCTATTGCGGTGCACAGTAGGCAACACTTAAGGGTGTTTGCAGCATCCCGTTTCAGCCCTGAACTTGCCACCTCTTAAACCTTCTACTTTACATCCGTTCTAACCGCCTCGCTATGATCCATAGGATAACGACCAGGAAGATGGCACTACAGAAGGTTACAGTGAAGATCACTATCGCAGAGAGGGATGTGGGAAACCAGCTAACTATAGAACATATAAAATGCTCAGTCCTTATTATCGAACTTTGATGAACTTGGATGTTAATAAAAGAAAGAAAAATAGACATTTTATGTATTATAAGTGAAACATGGCTAGATGCGGGTATCCGAGACAATTTTGTAAACATTTCAAATTTTAATATCAATCATTGCGACCAGGGAAGAGGAGGAGGAACTTGTATCTATGTTCGAGATGATTTAAAAGTTAATAGAATGACCCTAAATGTTGATGGAGTAGTAGGAGTGGAAGGATGTCTGGATAACTGTACAACATAAAAGCTCCCATCATTCATTTTAGGGTGTGTTTTACCGCCATCCAAAGCTTTAATCTCCTCTTTCGACTACATTAAGGCTGTTTTTTAAAGTTGTTTCCTTACGTGGAAAGCAATTTTTATACTAGGGGATGTTAATGATGATTAATTATCTGCTAATAGTAAACTAGGTAAAATTGTGCGCCAATTGAACCTACACCAGGCAATTAATAAACCTACAAGAATTACAAGCACAAGCTCATCACTGCTAGATGTTGTCATCACAAACAGACCAGAAAGGATTTCCCAAGCTGAAGTAGTTCCTTGTCCTGTCGCTGACCATGAGTTGGTAACGCTACAAATAGATATTTCAAAACCAAAATGGCAGTCTGTAACTAGAACATTGCGCAGTTTAAGACACTATAATCAGAATACGTTCTGTGATAGCCTATTAAATAGAACCCCTAACCTTAATAAAATTTTAAATACAGACAGTGTAGATATTCAAGTTTCTATATTTACTAGTGTTTTTGTTGAGAGTTGAAATGAGTGTGCCCCTTGTGTAACGAAAGTAATTACCCGGCCCCCGGCTCCCTTGGATAAGCCATGACCTTAAAATACAAATGACAGCAAGAGACGAATGCATGAAAGAATAAAAAGGGATACATTAAAACTTAGAATTAAGAAATTCTTATAAAAACCATAAAAAAACGAAGTCAATCAACTTATTAAAACAAAGAAGGCAGAACATTTTAAAGATAAGTTTAAAAACTGTCGTGGTAATGTGTCTACTAAATGGGAAATTGTTCATGAAATGATCCCTGCCACAATAGTAACGTAAGCATCCATGATTATAAATATAAGAAAGATAAAGCAGAAGAATTTAACGAATATTTTGCAAATGTAGGTCGACTGGCCTTCGAAAATTCTCAACAGATCCTCAATGCAAATAATACTCCTGCACACTATAGATACTATTATACCTCAGGTATCGCGAATAACCTTTTCAGACCGCAACCCGGCCGTTGACGTAGATACAGTTGTCTTGGTTGTGAGGATTTGAATGACTCAATAAAGGCGTTTGGATCTGATGGTATCTCTCTCCGTTTCATACGAGATGCCTTACCGTGATAAGTTTTTACCTAACCGTTATAGTAAACACCTCCATTGTCACTGGTCTCTACCCCACCGACTGGAAACTATCGCGTGTAATACCATTTTTCAAGAACGGTGACCCAGATGCAGTCGAAAATTATCGGCCTCTATCACTTCTACCAGTCGTATCTAAGATATTAGAAAAAATAATTACAGTTCAGCTCATGCAATATCTTGAAGAAAATAACTTATTATCACAAACCCAACATGGTTTTAGACAACATCTATCCACCGAAACCGCACTCATGAAGTCACAGAGAAAAATTGTAGTAATATAGCGAAAAAAAAGATCTCTCTTCTCATATTGTTAGATCTCTCTAAAGCATTTGATAGCGTTAGCCATGATATCCCACTTAGTAAATGTATAAAACTAAAAATCGACCCGTTTTGGTACAAAAGTTATTTGGAAAATCGGTATCAGTCAGTAAGAATAGACGATGTAATATCTTCCTCTAAGCCAGTGCAATTTGGGGTTCCACAAGGATCAATATTAGGACCAATTCTTTTCTTAATCTCTATATCAATGAATATGTCTACTTCATTACAGGATTGTCTCTTAATACGTATGCAGATGACAGTCAAAATCCTAATCACCGGAGCCATAGAAGAATTACAAATGTTAATTTCAAGAGCGGAAAGTATCTTAGAAAATGCTAAATATTATTTCCAAATTAATGGATTAAATGTAAACGAATCAAAAACTAAGTAAATTTTCCTTGGCTCAAGACAATACATTTCTCAAATTCCTGATAATTTAGTTAAAATTTAAATTTCAATGGCCATGCTATTAGAAAAAGTGACCATGTAAAAAACCTCGGAGTTTACTTTGATCAGTACATGTGTTTTGATGCTCATATAAATGAAGTTAGTAGGAAAGTGAATGGAACACTAATTTATATAAACAGAATAAAAGACAGATTTGATAATGAAATGCGCAAAATGGTTGTTCAGTCGCTTGCGTTAAGCATTGTAAACTACTGTTTGAAGGTATAGGGCACTACGTCTAAACAACAACAACATCGAATACAAAAACTCCAAAACTTTGCGACAAAAGTGACTGATGGGAAGGCAAAGAAATACGATCATGTAACCCCAATTTTAAAGAAATTAGAATGACTAAATATAGAACAAAGAATACAGTACGACCTATGTCTACTAGTGTTAAAATATTAAATAAGTTATTACCAACGGATTTTTCCTCTGACATTAGTTGGATTTAGAAATGACAGGACAAACAAGAAATAGCAACGACCTTTTACGTACCAAGGACAAATACGGAGCTGGGTAAAAGATCGTTCACTGTACAGGGTCCTTTAACTTGGAATAAGCTCCCAACAGCTATAAAAAACAACTGTTAGTATCAATTCTTTCAAATCAGCTCTGAAGAAACATTTTTTGCCGATAGGTTGATAACGCTTTATACTGCATTTCCAGAATTGTAACAATAGAAGGGCAACTTTTTAAATCATAATGATTCCTATTTATGCATGCATGTAAGTAAAATTATACATACTATTTTTGTATTTTTAAGATGTTAAATCAGGTTTTTTTTTTTGGTGTAAACTGTGAGTAGTATGAAATGTAAGATACAGAATAGCCAATGTAAATATTGGAAATATTAAAAGCTTATTATTATTATTATTATTATTATTATTATTATTACTTACTCTCTCTCTCTCTCTCTCTCTTTCTCTCTCTCTCTCTCTCTCCTCCTGCGTGTCGTAAAAGGTGGCTAAAAGGACAACTGCTGCCTTACTTTTTTAGTAAAAAGACTAGGCCAATTGCCAATAACTGGTAGGAAAGAAGATTCAAATGAATCCTCTCTCTCTCTCTCTCTCTCTCTCTCTCTCTCTCTCTCTCTCTCTCTCCTCTCTCTATGTATATATATATATATAATATATATATATAATATATATATATATATATATATATATATATATGTATATATTAGTACACACACACATATATATATATATATATATTATATATATATATATATATATACATATACACATATATTTATACATATATATATATATACATATATATATAATATATATATATATATATATATATATATATATATATATATATAAAATGATAGTTTCTCCATTGATTTTTAATGTAGTTACATCACAGTATGAAATGATGTTTCTCCTTTCTCTCTCTCTCTCTCTCTCTCTCTCTCTCTCTCTCTCTCTCTCTCATCTCTCTCTCTGCCATTCTCTTATGAATACGACACTACAGTTTTCGAACGCGCCATACAAATGACTCCTTCCCTCCATTCACCAATTGCATCATATTTTATACTCGCCCATCGTCGTTAGTCCAGAAACCTCAGAAAATCCGTTGGGAGACATTAGTGTCTCCCTCGGCCAAAAAATGAGATCCTCCATCATCTCTCGAGGAGTTCTCAATTCCACATTTCCGATTAAAGTTCGGCTGTGCTAACGATCGAACCTTCAATGCACCCGCCCGAACGTGCGCGAAAAAATGAGCGCCCGCGAGGGAGAGACTTGCAGCTGGAAGTAGGGCGGTGATTGGATAGGAAGGGACCGGATCGGCCAATCAGAGTCGATGGAGTTGCAAGACTGAATGTATCTATACGACAGTGAACATATCATATAGAGAGGTTGAGGACAAGTTAACGATCTTTAATTGGAGAACATATTCGGCAAATGCTGTATAACCGCAAAGGAAACTACGTCATTCTAAGTTACCAATAAGTCTTTTGTTGTATTCAATCTGTTTGTGAAAATATGTGCGATAGCTTGTCGACCTGATTTTATGACTTTATTTACTGCATTATGGATGCACCTTGGGACTTACAAAAAGCGTAAGAAAGAGACAGAGAGTGATATCACAGCTGCTGAAGAGAAATAATATACAATATTATAACTAACAAAAAGGCTTAACACTGTTATTGTATTAAAACAGCTACACAAACTGAATAATACTACAAGGGATGAGCGAGAGTAAAGGAGACATGTCATCTACCACAAACTTTGGTTATGAGCCGAATTGTACATTACTACGCCTTTGGGTTGCCAATCGTCAAAAAACTAAAATTTTGTGAACTTTGGTCACGTTTCTCACTGATGAACGTGAGGTGAACAGTTGAACAACGTTTAAGGTTGTCATCAGAGTGTATCGGTGTTAAGCTTTTTCTTAGTCATTTTTTTACCAAAGAAAGTGTAAACAGTTGTATCGTAGCACTATACCTATTAATATATGTGTGTGGTATATATATGTATAATATTTATAATAAGCCATTTGAATGAAGCACATTTTTGTACGGCGAAACTAGAACTATTTTAACATCAATTTTAGTATGATATTATATATATATATATATATATATTATATACTAGCTGCTATACCCGGCGTTGCTCGGAATAAAACGAGGCATGCCATCCGTGATGACAACCCCTACAGGACGGAATATGCAATCATTTTCAGAATAAGTGTCATAGCTTTCATAGTCTGGGCGTGTATAACGAACAAACCTGAAAATGATTTTTTTATATATATCGAGTTTAATTACTATTTTCTATAATAAGCCATTTGAATGAAGCAGATTTTTGTATGGTAAAACTGTAGAAATATTTATTATATCAGTCTTTCAAATACAGTATAAATCTCACTCAACAGACCTTCGTATTTTTGTGACAGTACATCGTTAGGTCATTGTACATTTGCGAGTAATTTTTCAATTAACACAATTGATCTGAATTAACGACCCGTGTCATTTCACTTCGGTAGAGGTAATCAACTTTATCAGCTAACTGTTATGCATCAGGTTCCATTTTCTTCCAGAAAGTTTTTTTTTTTTTTTTTTTTTCCTTTTCTCATATAAGTTACAGTGTCAGTGGTAATAGTTTAAAACAGACTCTTATATTCTTTCCCACCGTTATTCCTACAGTAAGGGGTCGGTTGCCTGATGCGCCTTCTCCACTGCATGCACCAGGCAGGATTTATTGTTTGGCAAACGGATTATTACGATCGCATGGCCCTGCTGTCATCATTCAAAGTCCACCTGCAAGGCAGCAGTTTCCACAGTTATTGGCAGTGGGCCTAGCCTTTTACTAAAAAGTAAGACTGCAAGGCAGCAGTTTCCACAGTTATTGGTGGTGGGCCTAGCCTTTGCTTTACTAAAAAGTAATATTGCAAGGCAGCAGTTTCCACAGTTATTAGCGGGGACCTAGCTTTTTTTATCCTAAAAAGTAGACTGCAGGGCAGCAACTGTCCTTTTAGTCATCTTTTACGACGAATGCCTGACAAAACCCCCACGGACAAATTACCCATCGTGATTCGATAGTTATTTACAATGGTTACAAGGAAACGATGTTATTTTATTAGTAACTGCTAACTAGCAAACTATCTATGAATATTTGTATTGATAATTCTCTGTTGGCAGTTATTTACAATGATTAATAGAAGATCTTTCTCCTAAAAGGTAGCTTTAGGTTGAGAGTAAATAAACTTTTCTTTATTTGTTTGCCCATCATGGAAGTCATCCGTAATAATAAAGTAGGAGACGAAAATGTGCCATAAAGGTATATGTATACTATAAAAGCCCACCAGTGGTACTACGAAGAGATGGGAATGTTCTAGAAGTTAAGTATGTCTTAGTTTAACCAGACTACTAAGCTGATTAACAGCTCTCCTGGGGCTACCCTGGAAGGATTAGATATTTTTACGTGGCTAGGAACCAATTGGATACCTCCATGGGACCTACAGTTTATAGTGGGATCCGAACCACATTTGATCGAGAAGTGAATTTTCTAATCACCAGAAACAAATTATTCTGATTCCACGGTGGTACAGCGGGGAATTGAACTCGGGACTAGTGAATTGGTTAGGCGAGCACGTAAGCCACTCGTTCAACGAGGAACTTAATAAACGTATAAAAAGGCATATCACAGAGAGGGAGAGAGAGACCACCAATTGCTGTCTTAGTTTTTCCTTCATGTATATTTCCCTTATCTCATATCTGCTTCGAAATGACCGGATGGGCGCCCAAGTTGTTTGGTTGTTGCCAATTCACGAAAAAAGAAGTAAGGCAATGCGCTGAACTTTCTTCGACGCAACAGAGTTTTTTTTGTAGCAGCGTATAATGCTGAATGAGCTCTCATCGCGGCCAATGAAACTTTCATGCGCATGGTGGACTGTGTTTTATGGCACCTATAGCGATGCCAGACGCACGACCATGGATAGCTTTAACCTTATAGAAAATATAATCTACTGAGGCTAGAGGGCTGTAATTTGCTATGTTTGATGATTGGGGGGTGGATGATTAACTTACCAATTTGCAGCCCTCTATTCTCAGCAGTTTTTAAAATCTGGGGGCGGACGAGAAAAAAAATGCGGAAGGACAGACAAATAGCCATCTCGATAGTTTTCTCTTGACAGAAAACTAAAACGTGGAAGAGGAAGTAGAAACTGGTCCTTTTCTGCTTTGTTGGGTCTTTTCCAGACGACGTCTTCCATTCCAGGTTTTATCCAGATTTTGTTCTTTCAGTAAGCAGGATGATCCTCCAAAAAGCAGTCTCGAGCCTTGCAATGGATTCCTGCAGATGCAATGACCACGTCACGAGATCTTGCATAACGTCGAACAAAGCAGCTTTCACGACTATTGTCCATTACTGAGTGAGGTTCTACGATGCCACTTCGACGTCGGAATCGGGCATTTTATCAATAAGTATTTCTGAAGAATTATGGATATTGCCTAGAGGATTACTTAAGGGATTGATGAGAGTAAAGGAAAAATCCCATATTTTCCTGTAGAGATTTGTAAGTCTCTTTCAAATGCGATGGCAATAGAACATCCTTATGAAGTTTATTTGCAATAGACCAGAGAAATGGTCTATTCTCTGACGCCATTGAGGCCTAGGGTGAACTTTTTCCTGTCTAGAAGTGAAGCTGAGTCGACAAGAATTCGTAGAGACACGGGAAAGGTGCATTCATACCAAAAAATTATATTTTTTTAAATAACAAATTATAGAAGAAACATCTGTTAAGCGTGTTTTTATTAAATGCTCCAAAAGTAAAAAATAATATTTTGAAACAACAGGATTTTCTTACGATTGATCATGTCTACAAAATTAAAAGCGTGAGGTCCAAGCATGGAAGGAATTACTGCAAGAAATGAAATAAATATATATATTTTCTTGTAGCATTTCCTTCAATGTTTGGCTCCCACGCTTTTATTTTTGTAGACATGATTAATTGTAAGAAAATCTTGGTGTCTCAAAACCTTATTTTTAACTTTTTAGTGAATTTTAATAAAGGCATATTTAGAAATACTTTTATACTATTTATTCTATACTTTTTAGTTTTGACAGAAATTGTAACTGATTTATAATTGTGGTTAACGTGACTGATATCCGTTTACGGGAAGGAGGGAGGGGAGGGGGAAGAGGAAAGAGAGGGAAGGGGAGGGAATATGGAAGGGGTTTTACAGAAGAGAGATTCTACCGATTCAAAGAAGTTGTGAAAAATCGGAAGAGTTTCATACAAATCCTGAGATACTGGGAGGAGAGGTCACTGTAGTAGGGTCACTAGAGGTCACTGCTGACCTACTGATCATGTGAGGTTGGGAGTGAGTAACCAGGCGAAATTTCAGGTCCGTCGGACGAAGGGAAAAGGTCGAAAATTGAGTTGCAAGATTTGAGGAGAGACAGACGCAGAAGTCGTGTTAAATAAAAGCATGTAAAACTACTTATGCTTGGAGGGTCAGCTATTGAATTAGTATATTAAATGTAGAGGACTTTTTCCTGAAAAGTTTTAATGTTTTATTACTGTTACAATCAAAAATACTTTTGAACACGACTGGATAATTCAACAAATCCCCACAGAAATTATAGCGCATTACCTGGACATCAAAATACAAACCAATATCATTCATATTTTCGAAATTCCATTCTCATGAGAATTTTCAGCATCAAACAGCGAATGTTCTGCTTTGGCCCTTTGCCCTCAGTGCCTCCGTGAATAGCCGCCACTCATGAATTTCATGTTTTATGAACCACAAACTTCCATTAGACTCCGGCCTCCCTTCTCATATTTCTTAATTAAGCAGGACAAGGTCCTCCATTTCCTCCTCTGGTGTCCACATACTACTTTCTCAGGTTTTGTACGAGGGACAGTTTCAAGACATCTCTCCCTCTTTTCATTATTACCACATCTACATATGGAACTTCCGTGATTTCTCTTCATGTTTAAATTGCTCTCTCTCTCTCTCTCTCTCTCTCTCTCTCTCTCTCTCTCTCTCTCTCTCTCTCTCTCTCTCTCTCTCCCAAATTGACAAAATCATTTACGTATATTGATCAAGGTCGTACCCACGATTCATGATCAATATAGTGAACCAAACTCAAATTTCTTTCAATTTCCTTCTACAGATAGAAAATAGAAACCCACAAGATTACTGAGCATAACTTGTTTACTTGTAAGTATTTACATAGTATTTTTCTTAAAGTTTTAAGTAAAATACTGTGTAAATAATTACAAGTAAACAAGTCTACTCGGTAATCTTGTGGGTTTCTTTTTCGATCGATACAGTAATACAGATGCGATATAAAGCTAACAGATTCAGTTATCTTGAACCATAAAAGACTTCCTATAGAGAGCGACCCTAGAGAGGAACATAGGGTGGACGTTTTGAATTCCTGTTACTCTTTTGCAAAAGAAGAATGTTGCAGCCAGAGCCAGCAGCTGTTCGCTTCCGCGCAATGGCACGCCATTCACGGCAGATTGCAGCTCTTCAAAAGTTTTGTTGTACAGATTCAATTGTCACATTCCTCTCTGGTTTCGCTCTGACATTTCAAATATTTTGTTCCAGCAAAAGAAAGAGAGTTGTTCTTTTTATCACATAACACATCGATTTACATTCCTGTCCAGATATCCCGTCTTTTTAAATAAATGCTAGAATTTTCATTGCAGCTGTATTATAACACTGCTGATCTTCAGTTGGTCATTGAGCACTCGGCCAGAAAGTGAAGTTGGGTGTTAACTTTTTGTGAGGTGATAGAAAATAGTATATGTAACTGAAGATGGAATAAAAAATAGTAAGTACAATAAGATACATAAGCTGTGGTTTCGAGAATTGATGAATATAACTGCAATTTGATTTAATGTATTAATTATTAACATTACGGTAGCCAAGAAGAAAAATGCACTGACTCACCAAGTTAGTAGATCGTTAATATCGCAGTTTTGGACTGGGTTCTGCTCATTTGTTTCTTCATGATTTCATCTCCTATTTAGTTTTACCAGTTGAAGCAAATGCGTCCCCAAAGTCAGATTTAATTTTCAAAAGATACACACACTAAAAAGCATAAGTATTAAACAAATATTATATGATATAACAATTTTCCTCTGATATTTGACTAAGTTTTATGCATGTTGCAGATACACTAAAAGCGTAAGTATTAAACAAATATTAAATGATGTAACAATTTTCCTCTAATATTTCATCCAGTTTTATGCCCATGTTGTGGCAGTTATATTGTCACATATCATTGTGAATAATTCTGTTTTTAGATCTTCACCTTTCCGTACACCAAACACACTTTGTTTTATCAAGAAGAGGCCCACCCACTGAGGAACGCCGACGCTTTGGTGAGGGAAGGGCGCCTTGATTATCATCATCATTACTTTGCTCTGGCGCGAGATTCTGACTGGAGCAGCGCATTTCGTTGCGTTTAATGACTGTCTGCAAGATTTGATGTTGATGATACTCATACATAACACGAATCATGCATAAATAATTAAAAACGGTTGGCCCATTTTTCAGTCAGTTTCATTAGCACATTGCCAAATTTTAATCAAGACCAGTCCAATTTTTGCCCTTCTCCTTTAAACTTTCCCATCTAACAGGAGAGGTAGTTTCAGTGTCATTGCAAGGTTTCCCACATTTCAGGACACATCTTTAGTCATTCATGTTTACTGCTCACTGCAGGAAGAACAGCTTCTAAGTGGTACTCATCTGAATCATCACATCACATCACATCACATCACTTACAAGGTGCAACAGAGGTGCATAATGGCACAAGGTGCAGGCAGACCTGAAAGTAAAAACTAAGTGCAATCAGAAACAAGATAGGCTACCACGTTGCAGAGGGTATTTTAAAATTAATGAGATGAAGTGCAGTGGAACCAATGGATTGCATAAATTAGACTTGAAAAAAAAAAGAAAATCGCGTTCAGTAATTAGGTAACCGAAACCTTGGCGGATGGCAGCCATCTTCCGCAACCTAGTCATAACAAGGTCTGATCATAAAATTGATGTCAAATATGAATTCTTTGACCCCCAAAACCCTAGAAAACATATGTTGATCAACGCTGTAGCCCAAACCATAGAAAAGGTCATTTTTAAGATGGCCCTCGGCGGCCATTTGGGATTTCGGCCCCTTGCGAAGTTAGCCCACACTTTCGCGAGGGTCACCCTTGCCTATTTTTCAACGTAACCCTCAAAGATGAGAAATCCATAGAGAAACTTTGTATGGACTCCACGGTCACGGAGGGTGCCAGAAATGACCCAACTATTACGCGCAACGATGCGCCATTCACTGCAGATTGCAATTCTTCAAAAGTCGCGTAGTACACGGTTTAATTGTCACGTCTCCTCTTTGGTTACGTTTTGACATTTCAAAATGTTTTGTTTTCCAGGAATATGCTGTCTTTATACGTTTTTGAATTTTCATCGTATCTATACTATATCACTGCTGATGATCACTTGAACACTTAGAACTCGGCCGCAAACTGATAACTGGAATTAAAATTTTACGAGGTAATTAAAAGAATAATTTAGAGACTGCGGCTAAGCTTTGGTTTTGTAAAGTGATGAATACAGCCTATTTTTTATTATGATTAATTAATTATATATGATTACTGTAGCCCAGATGAAATATGTTTCCCTTTCATATGACTGTTTCTGTCTTGGTTCTATTCATTTAACTATACAGCTGTTTCATCATGTAATTTAGTTTACCAACTTCGGCCTTTTATTTTTATATTTACTCCAATACAAAACTCTTCGTTTCATAGAATCTTCCTGCCTTAATCATATTTTTAAGAGGATTTTCATAATATATTAACGTCTATTCAGAAAGAGTCTTCAAAAGTATGTACTTCTTAGATTGTATATTTAAATCATGACGCTCTAATAGAGAGCACCATTAAGTAATCTTTAACAAAGTTATTAAAAGGCGATCTTTGCAACATTCTCTCCAAATAATGAAAATCTTTTCGGAATTACCACAAATCTCAACAAAAAGTGGAAACAACAAATATGAATTTTCTCTCTCTCTCTCTCTCTCTCTCTCTCTCTCTCTCCTTTTTATGCTTGACTTTCCTCGTTAGTCTCACATACCTCTTCACATAAATCTGACTGGGAAAACTGAGTATTTTGCCCCCCCACTGTCTCTCACTTCGAGAAACCAACCTTCTCCCGTCAGGGCTGCGAGAGTTCTCGTCCAACACTTGAGACGAAAGTCTTCCAGTGCTAACGAGCATCCGGATTCCTCCTCTAATACGAACAGACACGAACGGCAAAATTAAGAAAGACTCTCGGTTTGAAGAAATGGAGGTCCGACATTGGTGAAGGACAAACGCCACCGACCAATGAAAGCAGCAGGAAGTCTTTCAAAACTCCCCGAGAGAGAGAGAGAGAGAGAGAGAGAGAGAGAGAGAGAGAGCATAGCTACACGATGAGGGTCCAAAAAACTTTGGGAATGGTATTGTTAAATTCGAAGGATCGCTTTGCTTGCAAAAGATTCTCAAACTTAAAGGATAATTTTTTACCACTGTACCTTTCTTCGGATCCATTATTGGACATGAACGTGGCGCAAGGACTTCTTTAATGGAATAAGACGTCGGTTAATTTCCAATTTACATTTTCGTTGATGTCACAAGTTTTTACGACGAAGCAAAATCTAGCACACTTGATTTAATTGCTGTCATGAGGAAACTCAATCGGGAGATTGAGAATTTGCTATAAACACTCAACGGCATCTAGACCGCCATTCCTTTTGTAATAATAATAATAATAATATACTAATAATAATAATAATAATATAATAATAATAATAATATATTATTATTATTATTATTATTATTATTATTATTATTATTATGGTCGTAGACCCTCTTTTAAGTATGTTCTGTTAAAAAGAATGCCATCATCAGTAGAATTAATTTTATACAAAGTCATTTCAAGTCGTCTTACTATTCTATTTTCATCTATTCTGATGTCTGCTAAGAGCTGGCCGCTGTACATAATCTGGATTAAAGTACCTAGATCTTCCATGATTTGTTTTCCATGAGAGAGAAATAATCAATATTCGTCCTTTTAAGCCCCACCCATTTCAGTGTTTCAACAGTTTTGGTTATGGTCATCCATCCCGGGTATGTGTAAGACCTAAGCTCTGTGGTACATGCTGCCTCCCAGAGCATGGCGATTGTTCAAGACAGTTTTTATGTGTTAACAGTTGTAATAAGGAGCATACTCCAAGAGATACGAATCGGAATCTTACAACCGGATGAACAGGAATGCTTTGCTTAAAAGCCCATGTGGATAAATAAGTGTGGGATATGCAAAGAAAACTCATAGCTATGACAAATGAATATAGTGATATAGTGAAACGGAAATATAGTAATTCCAGTTCCCTCAGCAAACAACCACTACCAAAGAAGGAATCTCGTCCTTCTGTAAGTAATCTAGCTCCTCAACCTAGGCAAAGGAGCTCCATCCCTCAAAAGGTAGTCAGCTTCCTAAATCAGTGAGTGGAAGCTCCTCAAACCCCCTCTTTAGGGACACTGCAGACTTCTTCTCAAGCCTCCCTATCCTCATTTTTAGAGGTATCCCAGGAAATCTCGCTCCCAGGTTTAGGGAATTTTCCTCAGGAGAGTTTGTGGGCACTTGCATCTCATGTGGCTAAGTACATCATGTAAATATGGAATATGAAATGGCAAGTTATAAAAGATTACGTGCGCATTCCACATCTCCTGTCACCTGCCCCAGCAAGGCAAGGCAAATGTAAAATATGCCATCAGAATAGTCTTCCTCCTCTGAGAGGTTGAATAGATTACCAAGGCAGACTAGTATGACCAAGTCGGTCAGCCAACTGGAAAGGTCTCTAAATTAGTGGCATCTTTTGATATCTTGCAATGGAATTGTAAAGGACTGCGTACACATCGAGAAGAGCTAAAAAATCCTGTTGAGAGAGAGAAATCCTGGTATAGTATGCCTGCAAGAAACCAAATTGGGCCCTGAGATTTTTAATCCTGAGTTTAACTATATAATTTTCTCCTCTGCTCCTCCAGCCGGTGACCATGCACATGAGGCAGCTGCTATTATTGTGAGTTAATCTTTGGATGACTCTCTAATACCCCTTACTAAAAATTTACAGTATTTGCCTAAAGTTAATTTTTTAGACGAAACAAATTACTGTCTGTTCCATTTACCTTCCTCCTAGATCTGCTTTTTCAGTGGCTGATATTCGATCATTGTTTAAATCAATTCATCATCCCCATTCATGCTCTATGAGATTTTAATGCTCACAATCCTTTTGGAGGTGTGTGATTCTATGATAATAGTGAAGAGTGATAGAGGAATCATTATTGATGATATATTGTGCTTCTTAATGATGTTATATGACTCACCATAACGTACATTTTAATTCCCATTCAGCTATTCTTTTGACTGTATGATCCTCAGACATAGCTTTAGATTTTAACTGGTCTGTTGATGACTCTCTGCATGGTAGTGATCACTTTTCTATCCATATGAAGTTCGATAGGAATGTTTCCTATAGAAGCACCACCAAAATGGACGGTAATGAAGCAGAGGCCTATGAATCTTTTAAATGACACTTAGAAGCATATGACTATTTTCAAATCCAGTTTTAACAAGTACATAGGCTTCTATACCAAGAGCAAGTGGAAAACTACGAACACTGCTGACCCTTGGTGGGATTAGAAATGTGCTTTCTCACAAAAATTACAAGAAAGTGCTTTAAAAAATACAAGTCATGTGGCACATCTACTACTAAAATAATATATCAATGAGCTATGGCTAAACAGAGTCGAAATTTTTGTAGTGCAAAAAGAACAAAAAATATATGGATATACTACATAAATGGTATTAATTAAAAAAGGAAGCTTGCAAGAACATTTTCTCCCCTAAAACACCATCTTTAAGGTTAGAGATTTACTAATAAGTCTCAAAGATGGCGCAGAATAACTAGGTCAGCACTTTTTCCAATATTTCAAGTCCAGATAATTATTAATCCCCTGGTTCCTTTAGATTCATTCTGGTAGTAATTTTGAAGCTTACAATGCTAAATTCTCCCTGCATGAGCTACAAGATCCCCACCCCTTTCTTCAACGAAGGTTACTTCTCCTGTGAAGATACTATCCTGTATGTATTGCTGCGACAGCTACATAAGGAGGCAAAACTTTCCTCTTGCAGATTATTAATAGAATTGGGGATACTGGAATCTTACTAACAGAATGGAAAATTTCTGCAGTAATTCCAATTAAAAAACCGAATTAAAAAACTACTAGTTACAGGCCCATAGCTCTCATTAGCTGTGTATGCAAGCTGATGGAGATGATTAACTGTCGTTTAGTTTGGCTTTTAGACGCACACAAATTACTTTCTCCACTCCAGTTTGGCTTTTGCATTGAAGAAGATCTACCATTAACCCATTGCTAAGATTTTCTAATCTAATTCAACAGGGCTTTGTAAACCAGTACCAGGTACTTCGTGAATTCTTTGATTTACAAAAAGTGTATGTACAACATGGCATCGTGGAATTAATAAGCAGCTACATAAATTATGCATAAAAGGAAATATGATTTGGTTCAATAACGCCCTTTACAGACTGGTCTATAGGAGTAAGAGTAGGAAAAAGTTTGTCTTTCCCATTCAAAATAGATGGTGTTCCACAGGTGAGTGTGTTTATTGTAGTTGTTTTGCTATTTATTACCGTTGACAGCATCATCAATGAAATTGCAAATCCTGTACAGGCCTTACTTTTTGTTGATGATCTTGACATTTATTGCACTGCTTATGATGCTGATCGGCTTGGGAATATTTACAAAAATCAATCAACTCTATCTGTAGATGGGCATAATAAAATGGTTTTACGGGTTCTCTACAAGTAAGACAGTTTTCTGTTCATTTAACTAGGTGTAGACATAAGAAGCAGTACCAAATTTGAAACTTGATGGGTCTTGTTCTACTATATGTGGATGACATAAACTTTTTAGGAAGTATTTTATATTTCAAACTCAAAGTAGAGAAATCTGTCTTTTGAAAGTGATCATTGGCTTTAACTAGGCGCAGTTTAAGAAATCTTTGCTACAACTATAAAGTTGGATTACAGATGTCAGATTCATTCATCACATGCAAAACTAAACTCTGCAAACTTGATGTAGTCCCACAATATGGGTTTATGTATTTACTCTGTGGCTTTTCCAATATCTGTCGAGCCTTTATGCAGACACGCACTAACTTCCACTTTACTTAAGACTGAGAGGAGGAGTTAGGTATCCGAATTTTGATGAGGATTAAAAGTAATGCTAACAATCCATCAGATAAGGTTATTTCATCAACTTGATGCTAGACAATTTCAAGCCAAGATATTCTGTTCCCTTCCAGATCCGGCTAAATGCATTCGTAAATGATAAATTCTATACGACGTAGAACCGGTTCATGAATTGGCTCTTTCCAAAATTCCACCTAGTCTACACCAAAGGGTGAATTGTGCAAGAAAAATTTTAGAACTTGATGAAGTTGATAATAACGACTTCAAAATTTATAGACTCAGAATGTTCATGAATTGGCCCCCTCCAAAATTCCATCTTGGCTCATACCAAAAGCTGAATTGTGCAATAAAAAGTATAGTGAAAAGAACACCCCTAATTTTAGAACATATGTAGTTCATAATGAAGACTATAAAATTTTATACAGATGGCTCGAAGTCAAGTAAAGGGTAGGTTTAGCTGTTGTCACAGATATAATTTTTGTGATGTTGCAAAGGTGGCCCCCTGCTGCTTCAGTATATACAGCTGAACTAGCTGCCATTGTTAAAGCCCTAGATATAGAATATCGTCAAATAAGAAGTCTTGTGTCATATATTCAGATTGTAAAAAAGTCTTCTAAAAGTCTGAGCAATTATAATTCATCCCATCCTATAGTACAGAAGCTCAGGTGTGGGGCAGTTTCTCATTTCATGTAGACGTAAAACAGTATGTTGTTGGATTCCTGTCATGTTGGAATCCCAGTGAATGAAAAAGAAAAAGCAGACAGAGAAGCAAAGAATGCATGTACCCAAGGAGAACTTGATATAAATAGATTGCTCCACTTAGATATGAAATCTGTATTCGCAATTATATACTTAGTAAGTGGCAGGAGTGATGGTCATTTCTTGCTATGAATTACGAAAGTTAAAAACTATTAGACCTCAAATAGGATTCTGGCAATCATCCTATCAAAGGACAGGAGGACTGAAGTTATTCTGGCAAGGCAAAGGATTGGTTCCTACCAACTGACACAGATTTCTTCTTGAAGGTAGTAGTTGCTCCAGGGTGTGTTCACTGTGATAGCCTTTTGACAGTTTGAGCACAGGTATATAAATGAGAGGCGGATGCACCATCTAGATGGTAAAACCATGACTGAAACTTCAGGAGACAACATTGATGTTGGCCCTGGTTTTGAATTTTTTTTATAAAGGCTTGTGGTTTTTATAAAAAAATCTTTTATTTTATACAGATATGTATTTATTGACCTTATTTATGGCAGTTTTTAATTCCATTAGAAATCAAATCTCTTGATTTAACCACTTTTAAACACTGATCTTTAGAGTACCAATTTTGAAACTCATTAATATATTATCATTTTCATTCATTGACACATAGCGCTAAATGACACTGCGTCCAGTGCTTGGCTCTGGAACTATTGCCGTTCCTTCTCTAGATTATGTACATCGCCATCTCTTAGGATATTGGCCCTGAAGGAAAAAAAGAGTAGAGTTATTGTCTTTAGCACAATTTAATGACATGGGCATAAATATCTGCATTCGCAATTTCTGTGTACCATTTCCTTTTAACAGACGAAGTATTTGAGCTTTTTGATTGCAACAGAATTCTAAATTGCTTTAGAGTTCATCTATGACGATATCCAATTGAAATTAGTGCACTCCAGTGGAATTATGCAGTTCAACTAACCTGTTACTTACAAATGTCGCCTCACAAATATTCTAAGGTTTATCATTATTATTATTATTATTATATTAATATAAGTTATTTGAAGGAGTAGACCCTCTTTTAAGCATGATCTGTTAAAGAAGAATGCCAGCATCAGTGTATATAGTCTTTTCAGTTCTTCTCGCAATTATCTTTTCTTCAGTGCTTATATATGTTAACAGGCAGCCGATGTACATAATCTGGATAAGGAGAAGGGCAATAGTTCTGAAAAATTCTAGCCATGTTTTATTCCTGCACACACAGTTGGAAGTTGAACATGGCATGGCATAACTAAAGTTTTAGGATGTCAGCTCGTTCTCGAGTGGTAGAGAATCTTTGTAGCGTCATCCTTGAGTGGTAGAGTTTTTATAGAGATTTTCTAAGGCCACAAATGTTCCAAACTGCATCTTCGGTATATTGTCAAGGTGGGGTGGGTTTGTTCTGGTTGGAATGGGCTCATCAGTCATTAAATGAATTGGGTTCCAGGATGTAAGTGGGAGGAGAGCTGAATTTTATTTGAGTGTTTGTGATAAGTGCCCCTGAGTGATGCAAGATGTTAATGGTTGCACTGTCTCTGCGTGAAGACATTGGAGACTTGGTGGTTAATACTGGAGGATCATTCACAACAGATGGCGACTTCTCCTGATTGGTCTGCTCATTCAGCTCAGGAGTACCGTCGGCCAGCATTCTATTTGCCACTGTCAGGAGGAAAGTTTCCTGCATGATGTAAAGGCTAGGCCTTCCCTTTTCAATGTGTAAAGCCTCCAAAGAGACGAAGACAGCGATGGTCGTTTGCATTATCAATAGTTCAGATATTTTGAATTACATCATTTTATGTTATTTCAATATAATGGTCATTCTTAGCGTGGACATTCATTCTCCCCATTGTGGCACATGCCCAGGTTGTGAGTTTTATGTAGACTAGCGTTATGAAGCACTCCTCCTGTTGCCCCATAAGTATGTTGAGGAAGGGGAGGCAACAGACACGTCCAATATTCGATGGTAAAGTTGAGATGACTGTGGTTGTGGAAAGTTTTGTCGCAAGTGTTCTACTTCTTCCTCTGTGCTGGTGCTCACGAAGGTGTCATCAATATACTGGACATACATTAACAGTTTCTCAGTGGTAGAGAATTCTCGATGCTCAACAATGTCCACATAGAAATTCGTGAAAAGTACTCGGAGGGGAAAACCCATCACTACACCATTTTTTATATGGACATATGGCCTCTGTGGGTGAGAAAGAAACCTTTTTTGTTCATATCTTGAGGAGCGGTTTGGGGGCATGCTCAGGGATGTTCAATGGGGAAGTAGAATCATCTCTATATGCATGGTCCAATATTATCTGGTTTGTTTCATCAACGAAGACGTTTGTGAAGAGGGACTCGACATCCATTTAGGCAATGACCCCCTCCTGTGGGTGTCGTTTATAAGGTTTCTATAACCAGCAGAGGGCTTCAAGCTGTGGTCACCTGGAACATACAGTCAAAAAAAATAGCTAGTATGAAGGGGGGCAAAAGCTGGTATGTAGGGTTAGGAATCTGGCTAATAATGGGGCATAATGGGTTCCCTGGTTGTGTTTTAATGGGCCCATACATATAGCTACGGTCAAGGTTCCCTATGATCAGTGTCAGGTTAAGAGCCTTGGAAGCCGCATTGACAATTTGATGATCCTATTGGCCTCTCACTTGATGTCGTCTACTGGGTTCTTGGCGATTCTTTGAAATTTGCTGCTGTCCACCAGGATCTCATCCAGCTTGTGGTGGTATTTCCCAGTACAGATGAGCATGTAGTCAGCAGTCTTTCAGCTCAAAAGGTGGTGGCATCCTCTTTATCTTGCAGCTCTTTTTCAGAACTATAGCCTTTCATTCACCTTAACTGTACTATGTACACCGGCCACCTGTTAGCAGATATGTAAGAGCCCTGAAGGAGAGAGAATAGTGAGAAGAATTGAAAAGACTGTATAAAAATCAATTCCACTTATACTGCCATTCTTTTTAACATAAATAAAATGGAGAAACAAATCCACAGGTTATGTAACTGTACATATTTATTTAAAGATGAAACTGTAAGAATAACTTTTGGGAATCTGTTCGGTTCCCCTTTTCAATATGACACACTAATGTAGCACTCTAATGAAGTAAATATAAAAGGAATGAAAATAAGCAACTTGTTTATGAACTATGGAACCAGTCATCATCCATAGATTAGGCAATGCCGTCGTTTTTTTATGGAAGCCCGCCAATCATCTGGAACTTGTAATTGGTCCTTACCCAATGCGGTTGTTTTGGTCTTCAACAGCATAGGCACCGGCAGCATTGGTTACTGGAAGTAACTAAGTTACCTGATCTGGAGAAAGAGTGACAACCGCTGCATCAGATGATGTTAAAGATAAATTCACCAACAATCTTATTTCCAGGTAAATATAAATAAAGACCATTATTATAGTGTTGGTTGTTGCCTCTTTAGCCACATCTGATGTTGAGGTTGCTTCTCTTTCTACCGTTCAGGTAATTTGGTTACTTCCAGTAACCAATGCTGCCGGGCCCTATGCTTTTGAAGACCATCAAAACAAAAACGACCGCACTGGCAAGGACCAATTATAAGTTCCAGATGACTGGCGGGCTTTCATCAGAAAATGACGGCATTGCCTGATTTATGTTTGACGACCAGTTCCATAGTTAAAAAACAAGTCACTTATTTTGATTCCTATATGATTACTTGGGTGGAGTGCTACATCGACGTGTCAGATTAGAAAAGGGAACCGAACAGATTCCCGAAAGCTATCCTTACAGTTTTATCTTTGAATATAAATGCAATTACATAACTTTGGATTTGTTTCTCCATTATTATTATTATTATTATTATTAATAGTTGTTTCTCTTGTTAGCTATCTTTCTTACAAGCTTCCATTATTGGCTCGACAATCCCTTCATAAGGTGCATCCTGGGCTCCTTTAGACGTTCCAAGTGTCTTTCAGATCATTTGCTCACAGTGATTTCTATCTTATTTCACCCATTCCTTTATTCTCTTCATACAGCAATCCATTATATTTACTCCCAAATACGTATTTTAATCAAGCATCGAAATCAGCATCCTTTTCAACATATTCCCGATTTCCAGTTTCCATAATAATATTGATATTTCTAATATTTTGTTCCCAGCTCTCTCCAGTTGTAGGCATATTCAGAATCTTTCACTAGTTTCTGCTGTGTATCATTACCATGCCCCATCAGTATCGTACCATCTAAACACATCAAAAGTTCGACACTTTCTTTGACAACTTTGCACATCCACCAAAGGTTCTCCCTCTCACCTCTTCCGTCATTCTTTAATTTTGAGGAAGGAATGAATACTCCTGTTACATAGGTCTATAGAGCAGGCGGGTGTTTTGCATTTGGCGGTGGTAGGGTAGGCTGAATTTTGACTTGTCGCGTGTTGATTCTGCTGCGTCTCTGTCCCAGAGGAAGTGATACTTTTGGCCTATTCCATGGTGTTTGGCAGGAGGGGATGTTGGCTGTCGTGCCTACTAGTGGTGAAACTGGTATGATAGTCGTTCAGTATTTCCTATGACTGTTATTCTATACTATTGGTAACTTTATGCGTTGATGCTATTGATACAACTCAATAGCATCAGTGTATTCAAACTTTGGAGAAGCATATAGAAGTATAGCGTTTCTGCATAGTCGAAAGGATTGATTATTGTTTTTGAGAGGACTCTAACCTGTAGAAGAATGAAGGGTAATAAGTTGGTAAAACTAGTATGTACTCAGAAGTGTTAGGAAGGAGAAGGAAAGGAAGACTTGAATGTGCTGGATAGATGGTTAGGAAGCGACCTTTTCAGCAGGATTCTGTGTGCTTGCATTATGGCTATATGCTCACACAGACAAACACACATATTATATATATATATATATATATATATATATATATATATATATATATATATATATATATCTATATATATTAGTATTATATATATATATATTATATATATATATATATATATATATATATATATATATATATATATATATATATATATATATTATTAATGTCATTATATACGCAACTAGCTACAAATGTCCTTTAATATCTAATTTGCTCTACCCTCGGAATTAATATATGTTAACCGAAGGGGAATGTTTTAGCTGATGATAATTTCATCGGCTCTTGGACGCAAACCACCAAACCAAGAAATCAGCCGTGTAGTTTAAAGTGGTTCACTGTACATCCTGATATCTTGGTTCGGTGGTTCGCGTCCCACGAGCCGATGAAATTATTATCAACTAAAACATTCCCCTTTGGTTAACATATATGAAAGTATATATCGGAGGTAGAGCGAATCAGATATTAAAGGACCATTGTAGCTTAATGCGTATATAT
Source organism: Macrobrachium nipponense (assembly GCF_015104395.2). NCBI lineage: Eukaryota > Metazoa > Arthropoda > Malacostraca > Decapoda > Palaemonidae > Macrobrachium > Macrobrachium nipponense. The sequence goes on from NC_087214.1 coordinate 49,293,646, forward strand.
GAATCACGGTGATGTGTATGAACATTATATATATATATATAATTGTGTGTGTGTGTGTGTGTGTGTGTGTGTGTGTGTTTGTCTGTGTGCATATAATGTGTGTATAGCCATGATGCAAGCACACAGAAACCATTCCGTTGAAGAGTGCGTTTCCTTACCATCTATCCAGCACATTCCAAGTCTTCCTTTCCTTTCTCTCCTCCTAACTCTTCTGAGTACATATCAGTTTTTATTTACCAATTTATTACCCTCCATTGGTCCTCTACCTGGTCACTCAGCCCGGTGCTCTCTCTCCTCAACCACCGTTTCGAAGCTGACAACGGCTAGTACTTCCAAGTAACCCCAGCTGTGCATCGAGACTGCCTGCAAGTCCTCCTGACAGTCAGTCGCCTACCTGCTGGTTCTTGTTTTTTCCTTATATATAGATATGTACGTTATATATATATATATATATATATATATATATATATAATATATATATATATATATATATGTATGTATGTATGTATGCGTAGAAAAACAAAAGGTTCTCTCTCTCTATTTGACTGGTATATTTACTTTATTTCCATCTAAAACAGCATGCAGATAAGAAACAGATATGACATATTACTATGGTACATGTAGATATATATATATTATATATTATATATATATATATATCTATATATATATATATATATATATATATATATATATATATATATATATATATATCATATATATGATATATATATATATATAATGTCAATCACATTTCCGTGATTCATATACAAATATCGAGCTACAATGTCCTTTAATATCTAATTCGCTCTACCTCGGAATTAATATATTTTCATATATGCTTAACCGAAGGGGAATTTTTTCTCGATAATAGATTGCCTGGACCAGGGCGCGAACCTATGGATCCTTTCAAACCCAGGAACGTCAGTGAAAGCGTTACCTACTACACCACCGCGAGAGGCTAAAAGTCATGTCGCCTCTCACCCTCATATACCTTTCGCGCGCAGGTAATTAGTGGTTTGGAGACAACATCAACCCACCTCGACTCCGGTAGTGTTTGTAGTGCTTTTGACAGCACGTAGCCAATCTATAAGTCATATCACATTTCCGTGATTCATATACAAATATCGAGCTACAATGTCCTTTAATATCTAATTCGCTCTACCTCGGAATTAATATATTTTCATATATGCTTAACCGAAGGGGAATTTTTTTCTCGATAATAGATTTGCCTGGACCAGGGCGCGAACCTATGGATCCTTTCAAACCCAGGAACGTCAGTGAAGCGTTACCTACTACACCACCGCGAGAGGCTAAAAGTTCATGTCGCCTCTCACCCTCATATACCTTTCGCGCGCAGGTAATAGTGGTTTGGAGACAACATCAACTCGACCTCGATCCCGGTAGTGTTTGTAGTGCTTGACAGCACGTGCCATCTATAAGTCATCACATTTCCGTGATTCATATACAAATATCGAGCTACATGTCCTTTAACCTATCTAATCGCTCTACCTCGGAATTAATATATTTTCATATATGCTTAACCGAAGGGGGAATTTTTTCCGATAATAGATTTGCCTGGACCTTTGGGCGCGAACCTATGATCCTTTCAAACCCAGGAACGTCAGTGAAGCGTTACCTACTACACCACCGGCGAGGCTAAAAGTTCATGTCGCCTCTCACCCTCATATACCTTTCGCGCGCAGGTAATTAGTGGTTTTGGAGACAACATCAACCCGCCTCGACTCCGGTAGTGTTTGTATGCTTTTGACAGCACGTAGCCATCTATAAGTCTATCACATTTCCGTGATTCATATACAAATATCGAGCTACAATGTCCTTTAATATCTAATTCGCTCTATTACCTCGGAATTAATAGTGGTTTTCTATATGCTTACCGAAGGGGAATTTTTTCCTCTGATAGATTTGCCTGGACCAGGGCGCGAACCTATGGCATCCTTTCAAACCCAGGAACGTCAGTGAAGCGTTAACCTACTACACCACCGCGAGAGGCTAAAAGTTCATGTCGCCTCTCACCCCTCATATACCTTTCGCGCGCAGGTTTAATTGAGTGGTTTGGAGACAACATCAACCCACCTCGACTCCGGTATGTTTGTAGTGCTTTTGACAGCACGTAGCCAATCTATAAGTCATATCACATTTCCGTGATTCATATACAAATATCGAGCTACAATTGTCCTTTAATATCTAATTCGCTCTACCTCGGAATTAATATATTTTCATATATGCTTAACCGAAGGGGAAGGGAATTTTTTCTCGATAATAGATTTGCCTGGACCAGGGCGCGAACCTATGGATCCTTTCAAACCCAGGAACGTCAGTGAAGCGTTACCTACTACACCACCGCGAGAGGCTAAAAGTTCATGTCGCCTCTCACCCTCATATACCTTTCGCAGCGCAGGTAATTAGTGGTTTGGAGACAACATCAACCCACCTCGACTCCGGTAGTGTTTGTAGTGCTTTTGACAGCACGTAGCCAATCTATAAGTCATATCACATTTCGTGATTCATATACAAATATCGAGCTAACAAATGTCCTTTAATATCTAATTCGCTCTACCTCGGAATTAATATATTTTCATATATGCTTAACCGAGGGGAATTTTTTCTCGATAAGTTAGATTTGCCTGGACCAGGGCGCGAACCTATGGATCCTTTCAAACCCAGGAACGTCAGTGAAGCGTTTACCTACTACACCACCGCGAGAGGCTAAAAGTTCATGTCGCCTCTCACCCTCATATACCTTTCGCGCGCAGGTAATTAGTGGTTTGGAGAAAAACATCAACCCACCTCGACTCCTGGGTTTGAAAGGATCCATAGGTTCGCGCCCTGGTCCAGGCAAATCTATTATCGAGAAAAAAATTCCCCTTCGGTTAAGCATATATGAAAATATATTATTCCGAGGTAGAGCGAATTATATATTAAAAGGACATTGTAGCTCGATATTTGTATATGAATCACGGAAATGTGATATGACTTATAGATTGGCTACGTCCTGTCAAAGCACTACAAACACTACCGGAGTCGAGGGTGGGTTGTGATGTTGTCTCCAAACCACTAATTACCTGCGCGCGAAAGGTATATGAGGGTGAGAGGCGACATGAACTTTTAGCCTCTCGCGGTGGTGTAGTTAGGTAACGCTTCACTGACGTTCCTGGGTTTGAAAGGATCCATAGGTTCGCGCCCTCCGGTCCAGGCAAATCTATTATCGAGAAAAAATTCCCCTTCGGTTAAGCATATATGAAAAAATATATTAATTCGAGGTAGAGCGAATTAGATATTAAAGGACATTGTAGCTCGATATTTGTATATGAATCACGGAAATGTGATATGACTTAATAGATTGGCTACGTGCTGTCAAAAGCACTACACTACCGGAGTCGAGGTGGGGGTTTGATGTTGTCTCCAAACCACTAATTACCTGCGCGGCGAAAGGTATATGAGGGTGGAGGAAGGCGACATGAACTTTTAGCCTCTCGCGGGTGGTGTAGTAGGTAACGCTTCACTGACGTTCCTGGGGTTTGAAAGGATCCATAGGTTCGCGCCCTGTCCAGGCAAATCTATTATCCGAGAAAAAATTCCCCTTCGGTTAAGCCATATATGAAAATATATTAATTCCGAGGTAGAGCGAATTAGATATTAAAGGACATTGTAGCTCGATATTTGTATATGAATCACGGAATGTGATATGACTTATAGATTGGCTACGTGGCTGTCAAAAGCACTACAAACACCTACCGGAGTCGAGGTGGGTTGATGTTGTCTCCAAACCACTAATACCTGGCGCGCGAAAGGGTATATGAGGTGAGAGGCGACATGAACTTTTAGCCTCTCGCGGTGGTGTAGTAGGTAACGCTTCACTGACTTCCTGGGTTTGAAAGGATCCATAGGTTCGCGCCCTGGTCCAGGCAAATCTATTATCGAGAAAAAATTCCCCTTCGGTTAAAGAAGCATATATGAAAATATATTAAATTTCCGAGGTAGACGAATTAGATATTAAAGGACATTGTAGCTCGATATTTGTATATGAAGAATCACGGAAATGTGATATGACTTATAGATTGGCTACGTGCTGTCAAAAGCACTACAAACACTACCGGAGTCGAGTTGGGTTGATGTTGTCTCCAAACCACAATAATTAACCTGCGCGCGAAAGGTATATGAGGGTGAGAGGCGACATGAACTTTTAGCCTCTCGCGGTGGTGTAGTAGGTAACGCTTCACTGACGTTCCTGGGTTGAAAGGATCCATAGGTTCGCGCCCTGGTCCAGGCAAATCTATTATCGAGAAAAAATTCCCCTTCGGATTTAAGCATATATGAAAATATATTAATTTTCCGAGGTAGAGCGAAATTAGATATTAAAGGACATTGTAGCTCGATATTTGTATATGAATCACAAGAACGGATGTGATAAAATGACTTATAGATTGGCTACGTGCTGTCAAAAGCACTACAAACACTACCGGAGTCGAGGTGGGTTGATGTTGTCTCCAAACCACTAATTACCTGCGCGCGAAAGGTATAGAGGGTGAGAGGCGACATGAACTTTTAGCCTCTCGCGGTGGTGTAGTAGGGAAACGCTTCACTGACGTTCCTGGGTTTGAAAGGATCCATAGGTTCGCTCTGTCCAGGCAAATCTATTATCGATTAAAAAATTCCCCTTCCGTTAGCATAATTGAAATATATTAATTCCGAGGTAGAGCGAATTAGATATTAAACGGACATTGTAGCTCGATATTTGTATATGAATCACGGAAATGTGATATGACTTTATAGATTGGCTACGTGCTGCAAAAGCACTACAAACACTACCGAGTCGAGGTGGGTTGATGTTGTCTCCAAACCACTAATTACCTGCGCGCAAAGTGGTATATAGGGTGAGAGGCGAATGAACTTTTAGCCTCTCGCGGTGTGTAGTAGGTAACGCTTCACTGACGTTCCTGGGTTTTGAAGGATCCATAGGTTCGCCGCCCCTGGTCCAGGCAAATCTATTATCGAGTAAAAATTCCCTTCGGTTAAGCATATATGAAAATATATTAATTCCGAGGTAGAGCGAATTAGATATTAAAGGACATTGTAGCTTCGAATTATTTGTTATATGAATCACGGAAATGTGATTATGACTTACTAGATTGGCTACGTGCTGTCAAAAGCACTACAAACACTACCGGAGTCGAGGTGGATTGATGTTGTCTCCAAACCACTAATTACCTGCGCGCGAAAGGTATATGAGGGTGAGAGGCGACATGAACTTTTAGCCTCTCGCGGTGGTGTAGTAGGTAACGCTTCACTGACGTCCTGGGTTTGAAAGGATCCATAGGTCGCGCCCTGGTCCTTTCCAGGCAAATCTTTATTACGAGAAAAAAAATTCCCCTTCGGTAAGCATATATGAAAAATATATTAATTCCGAGGTAGAGCGAATTAGATATTAAAGGACATTGTAGCTCGATATTTATATATATATATATATATATATGTGTATATATAAAATGTGTCTATGTTTCCTTGATCTTTGCATGCTGTTTTAGATGGAAATAAAAGTAAATATACCAGTCAATAGAGAGAGAGAACCTTTTGTTTTCTTTCTTTCCTTTTCTTTCCTATAAATCTCCTCATACATTTGCCGAATCTCCCCAGAGCCTAACAAAGCCAATAATGGAAGACCCAAATACGCCCTTGTATCCAAAGAACGCTTGGACGCCCGAAGGTATTTGGGTGTTTGCTTATGCACGAAGAAAAGAAATATGGAAGACGGAGATGACATTGTTCTTGTTCTGCTTTGTCGGGATCTCTTCTAGGTGTGTGTGTGCGTTTTTTTTTTTTTTTTTCATTCGGGACTTCTTTCAAGAAAAACACTGTTCTGCCTTATGCTGGATGATCCCTCCAAATCCAAACCAGACCCAACGTTCTCGCAACTGGATTTCTGTGGATGCAATGAGATCCCATATGAACGTCTTACAAAGAGCTTTGGCGACTATTGTCCTCTATTGAGTGAGGTTCTTCGACGTCCAATTTGCTGCCTGGAATCTGGATATTTTGCCAATAAACCATTCTGAATAAAACTGGATATTACCTAGAAAATTCCTTAGTGATTTATGATAGCAACGGTAAAGTCTATAATCCGTTGTTTAGAATTTTAAACTTCCACTGAATGCGGTGACAAATAAATTTCTAATCCTTATGAAGGTTATTTAAAATATACCAAAGAAATTATTTAATTTCCGTCGCCATTGGAACTTGGGATAAAGGCATTCCTCTGTGGAAGCAAAGGCTCAGTCGACTAACATTCATGAAGGTCGACGGAAGGCGTCCCGGTATCTTATTTTCAGAAAGATACAGATATAACTAAACAGGTTCACGCATTGTTATTGTTATTATCATAATTGTTATTTTTAAATACAAAATGTCCACCTCCGATGATTTTATTTCATGTTGCTTTCACTGCCCCTTGAATATTCAGTTAATCCCCAGTGCAAATATACCGCAAATGGAGTTTCCTCTAAGAGCATTGATTAGACAACAAAGTACAAATGTATCATTCGTTCTTTTTTAATGCCATTCTCTCCGAGAATGTACATCATTTAAAAAAGCAGAACGTTCCTGCTTATCGAGATTGTGTATAGTATTTAATTATGGCAAATCCCATATAGAGTGATAAAGTTTTAAAACCTCTTCCAGAAAGAACGACCGAACAGAGAACTGTAGTGAGGACGTTTCGAAATCCTGTCGTTCTTCGCGAAAAGAAGAATGTTGCAGACAGAGTCAGCTGTGCACGTTCACGCAATGGCACTATTCACGGCAGATTGCAACTCTTCAAATGTCGTGTACTACACGATTCAACAGTCATATATCCTCTTTGATTACGGTCTTACATTTCAAAATGTTTCGCTCTCGGGAGAGAGAGTTTATTTCACATATCGTCTCGACTTCCGTTCTCATCCATAACTGCTGTCTTTATGAATTTTGTTTTAGAATTTTACTTGTTCCTAAACGAATTTCTGGGAAATCAGTAGAACACCTAAAACTCAGCCACTACTGATGTCAGGAATTAGATGTTATGAGAGGATAGAAAATAGGGTAGAGGATTCAGCTGAACTTCGGTGATTTCAAAGTCCTTTTGATTAGTAGAAAATTGTTGATATTACTGCAGAGCCAAGGTGAAAAATATACTGTATCTCAACAAGATATTTTCCCTGTAATATCACGGTTTTTTATTTTGTTCTATGCATGTATTTTATTTACATCTGTTGTCACCTCAGTTTAGGTTATCAACATCTGCCTCTTATTTGCTTCAGGTCAAAACTTTCAAATTTGTGGAATCTTCTTTCCATAAGAATCGATTCTAAGGATGTCTTAATTTAGTAGAGAGAGAGAGACCTTACCGAGGAGAGAGAGAGAGAGAGAGAGAGAGAGAGAGAGCGAGAGAGAGAGAGAGAGAGAGAGTCTGCAATAATTCTGCTTCTAAGAAAATATTTTTATGTTAATGACACTTTAACAAACGAATTTCTTTAAATCAGATAAGCCTCTACTGAATTTTCATGAGTAATGAAAATTCAGAATGTGCAAAAATTCTCTCCCTCCAGGGGAAGGAAATATTCTCACAGTGGGAATTCTTCAAGAAAATCTGAGGTAACTTTAATGAGATATGAAAGAAAACAAAGACCGGAGGACTTTTAGGTGTTAATCATTCGTCGCTTTGGTTATACGCCCGTCTTGGAAAAACGTTCTAAATCATCAACAAGAGACATTTCACACTCACTCTCTCTCTCTCTCTCTCTCTCTCTCTCTCAACTAGTTTTTATCTTTGATATTCCTCGTTAGGCGTAGATACTCTCCAAACGCATTTGGTTGAGAAAAAGAATCAGTCTTTTGTTTCCTCAGTACCTTTTCAGCTACAAAACAATCCCGACCAGACCCTCTTCCCTTCACTGCTGGAAGAGGGTTCATTTCTGCCCTGGGACGAAAGTCTTCCAGTGGTAAGGAGCTCCTGGATTCCTCCTTCATTCGAATACACTCGAACGAAGGCAAATGAAAGACGCCCTTTTGGAAGAACTGGGTGTAGTGGTCACTGGTGCTCCAGAGCAGGAGGAAGCTTTCAAAAGTTTTCTGTAGAGAGAGAGAGAGAGAGAGAGAGAGAGAGAGAGAGAGAGAGCAAATACACTGGCACTAGATGAGATAACAGAAGTCTGAAAATAGGCGAGATCAAATTTGAAAGATCTCTTTGTAAGCAAAAAATTCCCAAAGCAACAAACCAAAGGGATAACTTCGTTAGCATTACATCAGTCGGATCCGTAACTGGACATTATCTTGAGCAAAGGACTTCTTTCATGGAATCAGTTTTTTTTAAGTAAATGTCCAAATTTAACTTTTCGCTAAAGTCAAAATTTTTACATTAGCGGAAACTAGCACGATTACTGTTATCCACAAATTTCGCATTCTTTTCTTACCCTTAGACTGTATTATGATTTTTAAGTTTGTTTTATTTATTTTGTTTTTATTTCATTTGTAGCTACCTAGAGGCCTTATTTTAATCAAAATTACACGCTATTATTATTAATAATAATTTTTTTCCTTATCACAGTCATCCTATTCGACTGGGTTTTTATAGTGTGAGTGTTCCAGGTTGTATCCTGCCTCCTTAGGAGTCCATTACTTTTGTTACTATGTGCGCTGTTTGTAGAACACATGAGTTCTTGGAGCTACTTCAGCCTCTAGTTTTTCCAGATTCCTTTTCAGGGATCTTGGGATCGTGCCTAGTGCTCCTATGATTATGGGTACAATTTCCACTGGCATATCCCTTATCCTTCTTATCTCTATTTTCAGGGCTTGATACTTATCAGTTTTTTCTTTCTTCCTCATCTACTCTGGTGTCCCATGGTATTGTGACATCAATGAGTGATACTTTCTTCTTGATCTTATCAATCAACGTCACGTTGTATTGGCACGTATCACCCTATCTGTTTTGATACCATAGTCCCAGAGCATCTTTGCCTGATCATTTTCTACTGTCTCAGGTTGGTGTTCGTTACCACTTATTACTGTATGCTAGCTGGTGTGTCTTACACAGGCTTTGCTGGAGGGCTTTTGTCACCGAATCATGCCTCTTTTGTACTGGTTCTGTGTAAGTGTCGCCATTCACTTGCTTATGTGGTTTTATGTCTCGTTTTTCATATTGTACTTCCTGCATATGGGTGTGATATTATTTCCATCTATTGTTCTTGGTTACTATCTGGTTCTTAGGGCCCTGATCTAGATGTCCTCTATAAACCATCAGATGGTTCGTTTCCTCCTTTTCCTGAGTTGGTACACAGCATCCTTCTTGTGGCAGATACTTTTGTCACGGGAATCATGGCTACTATGAAGAGCAGTTGGGGACAGTGAATGACCTTGAAAGATCCCTCCTCCTGATTATTAATCTCTGCTACTCTTATCCCGAGCCTGTAGTATTGCATTCCAGTTGCAACTTTGTATTTTTCAGTAAGCTAATGGTGTTTCCTCTCCCCATATATTTTCAGGAATTCTATTTCCAGTTTGTGCTGTATCATTGTATCGTGTAGTTAATCCATGCCATGCTTAGGTTAGGTTCTCCTTTTCTTAACTATTCTTCATTACCATTTTGTCTATCAGGAGCTGATTGTTGTGCCCCTACAACTTACTTCTGCAGCCTTTCTGTTGGTTGAGGGATGGTGTTTGTATCCTCTAGGTAGTTGTATAGCCTTTCACTGATGGTACCTGTTAGTAACTTCCATTTTATTGGTAGGACCTGTGTTCACCCAAATGGGCGCATGGTGGTTTGTGATACAGTGCTGGAGTTGTTCTGCTATTCGTGGGTTGTAGGGCCTTGAAGATTTTGAGCCAGTTTTCCATGGACTTCATCGGGATTCTTTATTGGTGTCTGATCGTGTCTGTTGTGATAACGGTGAATCTGTTTTATTCTCCCCATTTCTTCTACCTTCACGTACCGTTGGATCTTATGTGCTTTGGCTTTAATCCTATTTGATATCTTCTATTGTCCGGCTTAGTCCCTTCTCCTGTACTTTTGTATTTCTCGTTCAGTTTCCAACCTCGTTTCCTTGCTTCTTTAGCCTTTTCTATCATTTCTTTCAGTTTACTTAAGTCATCTTCAATCATGATTTGTTTTTATTATTATTATTATTATTATTGTTGTTGTTGTTACGATCTCAGAAATTTTAATTACCTTTTCATCAAACGCATCATTTAACCTTAGCAGGGACTTTTTCCCTATCGTTTTGTGAACAGAGGAGAAAGCAAAGATGGGGATTGCATCCAGTGTCAGATTGACTCTGGATCTCCTTGGACAGGTCATCGATAGGCGAATGCATATTTGCAGAAGCCCATACTACAGGATTCGATCGATGGCTTTCCATTTCGCCTCCTGTCTGAAATCTCAAAAAAGTATTTTTTTTTTCTTTTATTAAAAAACAGTTAACCTTTCAGCAGGAACGATTGCTCCTTCTTTTCACGAATTGTTTTGTGGTTGTTCTTTTTAACGCGAATATACCAAAAGTCAAAAGAGTAAACATACTCTCTCTTCGTTGTAGATTCATACGTATATCATACATCATGGGATGTTTGCTTTGATATATAACAGCAGAGTATTTGAGGACAACTATAACCCAATTAGTTTTTTTTGTTACGAAGTTGTAGACGCGTTATTGTTTGAGACTCCTCTATTTCTTTTATTCATTAAAGTTTGATTACTTAGTTGTTTTAAGTCCTGTATCTTTCATAATATCATAGTTTCGGTACGTCTGATAGTTATGCATGCCATATTTAATTGCAGATTTAATTTTAAAACGTTATAGATTTTGAAGTTTCTAGAGGACTATAAATCAAAAATTCTTAGTCGAACTCCCACAATATTCAAAATAAAAGATGGAAACTGGAGCAATTTCAGGCATCATTTGAAGCTCTAATACCCATTATTATAAAAGTCGAGTCATTTGTTTCCCACTGTTTGTTTACGGGGCACAATGCCCCATATTTAGCTTAATATTGTCTTTTTCAGGATCCACGTCACAGGCGAAGGTCTCAAGAGATAACTGAAGCATTAGAGCAGAATACTTTGGTTACATTTCATAAGATTTTTATTTCTTTCACTAAAAATACCTTTAATTTTCCTGCGAAACTTTTATCTTCGTTTACGAGAATTGAAAGTTTTTTTTTTTTTTTAGTTGCCGATGTATGTAGTATCCCAAAGATACAATGATTTTCATTACCAAAACTAAATCGTTTTAAATTCTTTTTTCTGGTTGCCTGAAACCTATTGGCTTTGTCCAGTTTAATGAAATGGGCATTAAATCCGAATTCGCAATTTCTGTGTAACAGACGAATTCATTATTGTAATAGAATTCAGTAAAACTGGCGCTATCAGTTGTAAATGATTTGAGATATTAAACTGTGAGAAAATGAGATTCAAATTTTATTGCACTTAGTTGAATTCTTCCGGTCAACTACAGTTAGGATAAAAAATATGTAAAATTATAGTGTTGTAACCATTAGTTCAATATTATTATTATTATTATTACTATTATTATTATTATTGTTATTATTATCCTAGGCTTCTATAGATGCTTCAAGAGTCCTAATAATTCTTTTCCACACCCAATTATTTCTTATCTTGTTTCACCTGTTTTGTAACTCACCTATTTTTCTCTTCTTTATTTATGTACTTCCAAATACATCCAAGTATCAACAGGTATTGTTTCCAACCTCCATAGATTTCCATTTTTCAGACAATCTTTGATTTTTGTGATTTTTTACATTTTTTCAAATTTTATTTTGCTCACAGTTTTCTAAACTTGATTTCTCTCACATTTTCTAAAACTTGATTTTGCTCACAGTTGTTTAAACCAAAACCTGAATTTGCTCACCTTTTTAAAACTTGATTATGCTCACATTATTTCTAAACTTGAGTTTTGCTCACATTTTTTCAAAACTTGATTTTGCTCACAGTTTTTTAAGCCTAATTTGGTCACATTTTTAAGCTTGATTATGCTCACATTATTCTAAAATTGAGTTTGCTCACATATTTTTTCAATTTGATTTTGCACAATTTTATCTAAACTTGACTTTGCTCACGTTTTCTAAATTTGATTTTGTTCACATTTTATTTATAATTGTTTTTTCTCACATTTTTTCTAAATTTAACTTTGCTCACATTGTTTAAAACTTAATTTGCCCATATGTTTTCTAAACATTATTGTAAACTTGATTTTGCTAACGTTTTCTAAACTTTCTCTAGTTTCTGCAGTTTCTCATTATCATCGGTCTCCAATATTGTATCATCAACCAAAAGTCTACTGTTCAGCAATCCTTTGTAACTTGGCTTCGTATACCACAACTTTGCGCTTTCATCAAATGTTCTTCTAACTTCTTGTAATCATCTTTATTCTGAAAACGTTTTCTTCATTAGCTGTTCAGACTAAGGAGATTCCTTTTATTTATTTATTTTTTATTGTAGAAATTTTTCTATTCTGAAATGAATCATCTCCCCAAACTGCGATGCTATCTTATCAAACTTTCGTATCTACCGTAAAATAAAGAGAACTTTAAGAGTCTTCCTAAAATAAAAAAAAAATAAAAGTTCAACTTCATTATTCGACGTCAGATGTTAACTGGCAATTCACATACATGACTAATAATCAACTATTTTTCACATCAAGAGAACAGCAAAGTAACTAAACTATCTTAGGCTGTGGGGCAATGTCATATGGTAAAAATCTAAACAGGAGTTTACCAAAACCTTATTCAGTATTTCCTACAATTCTATTATTCTGGATGGAAAGTGGAAAACTTTTCTGCGTTGTTAATATTCATATAAACGATAGGGAATTTGTTCATTTCATGGAAAGGAAATACAAATGCTCACAGAAAGTTCTGTTTAGCCAACTCTCCTTTATGGAAATGAGTGTGGTTGTTGAATGAATAAAGTTGGAAACTGTGGAGATGAATTGTTTGTGTAGTACCTCTAGTTGGCGTAAAAAGAAATGCATGTGGAATAAGTAAAAGAAGTAAATGCTGAATTTAGACCAAAGGGTTGTTTGAAGTGTTTTGGGTTGGTCTGGTCATGTTTGTAAGCTCGGAGGATAGAGACAAGTAAGGGAGGAAAAGATATGTGCAATTCGGATATGTTAGGAAGGAGGAGGAAAGGAAGACCTGGAGTGTGCTGGATAGATGGTGAGGAAAGAAAGACCTTATTCATATAATCCTCATCTTTAGTTTGGGCTTGCAATGTGGCTATGGCAGTCCAACCACTCCACCCACACACATATAGCCTACACACATAGACATAATTTGTAACTTCTACTAATCTCCACGTTCGCATGTTTTTAACTCCTAACTAATCTCTATTCATTTCTTTTCCCTCCACAATTACTTCACACAGTTCGTCTCAACAGCTTCCATCTTCTTTCTTCTTCCACAACCGCATTCATTTCCGCAAAGGAGAGTTGGTATATTGGAGTTTTCTTTTTTCTTTTTAGCATTTCCATTTTCTTTTTGTGATGTGAATAAATTCACATGGGTTCGTATGAATACTGTCAGCGCAGAAATAAAAACATATAATCTTAGGAAATACTTAAACTTTTTCCTGGATCCTCCTTAAGATTTTACTATAACTTTTTTTTCCCTGAAGCTAAGACATTTAGGTTTTATAACATACCTTGAGTTCTCTATGAAAAGTTTTATTATTATTGATGCATACAAACTACGAAAAAACTTTATAGAACAAGTGAAGTTTTTTTATATATAATTTTACTCGAAGATACTTAAGTTGGATCCGAATGGTTTTCACGTTTTGGAGTAGGGATTGATTTCAGGATGGGAGAAAGGGTTAAAGTAAAAAGCATTAACAAATATTACTAGTCTGGACAACTGTTGAGAAGATAGTTTTCAAAATGAATAACTGATACAAGGGGTTAGAGGAAAGACCTTTGTTGAAAGTGCCAAGTTGTTGAATAAGAAATCAGCGAAAGTGTGGTACGGTTGACACTTGTAGAGAATATAACATTGTAATGAGAACTGCAGAAACTAGAGACACTTTTTATTTTCCAAAGTATTTGCTATTAGCAGGTTGAGAATAAAAAAGGTGAGCATTGTCAGTAATAATGGAAATTGGAATATGGAAGATGTGGAAAGAACGTTGATATGGACATTGAAAAACGTAGAAACCGTTGATTCATATAAGTATTTATGAGTAAATATGATTGATTTTTGGTAAAAAGAGAAAAAAAAAAAGTGAGTTATAGAACAGATGAAACACGATAGACATCAGGGGTTGTGGTATAAAAACAAATAATATGAAAAAGACACTAGGAGTATCCATAGAAGCAAGATGCAGTTTTTATGAGGTACTCACGAGCCAATGCTGGAGGCTTGGCAGAATAATAATAATAATAATAATAATAATAATAATAATAATGTGGCGCCGTGGAGGAGTGGGTTTGGTCGTCAATAGACTTAAGTCAAGTTAAGCAACATTGGGGCTGGTCATCGTTGGATGGTGAACGCTCTCCCTCGGCGTTGATTCCTTGGGAAAGGATCTTTACCATAATTTCCTCAGTCTACTCAGCTGTAAATGAGTACCTATCCCTGATGGGGTAGGGTCCAGCTATGGGTTAAATAGCAAAACTCAGCAATGATGGAAAGAAATGAAGGAATAAGCGACAATGACGTAAATGGAACCTCTGGCAAAACAGAGGAGCTTCGTCCGGCAACCAGGTATTCAACCCAATTGAAGGGGAAGACGGTCAGGTACTTGGAGGTCGTTCATCCAGCAACTGATCACCACAACGAGATTAATCAACAGCCTGAGATTGGAGCTACAGAGGCAAAAAGGAGAAAAATGGGACGAGAAGAAAATAAGGAAATATAGAGATGCTACATCAGAAGCAACCCGACGGAGAGAGAAATAGAAGAAGATTGGTCAACATCTGGAATGATAGGAATAACACCCCCCAAACAGAGGCAGAGGCTGGCAGACCAAGTAAGGCAACATAAAGAAAAAGAACTGGCTCTCCCCAACAGAAAGAGAAGAACTGGAAAGGGAAATGTCACACGACAACGAATTACACGAAGACGAACTGAGAGACGATGCCAACAGAAGACGACAGGGAGGATGAGGTATCAAACAACGACACACGAAGAAACACCGACGAAGTAACAGAGAGGACGGAATGGGTAGAAAAGATTAGACAATGGATGGAGCCAGATACAGAGAGAACAAAGACCCCTCCATGAAAGCCTACAACACCAAGAAATTAAGGGAGAAAACAAGTGAGGTCAATGAAATAATGGGCCCATAAAAAACATAAATACACACCACCAGTATCACAGAAACAAATAACTTGACATATGCAGGAGCAAGATAGTAGCAGAACTGATGGGGATTCAAACACCAACACCACCAGCACAACCAACCCAACAGAAACCAAAGCAGCAACCTCCTTGGAAAAGGCGCCTGGAAAAGCAAATCATGGTGATGAGATCTGACTTGAGTAAACTGAAAGAGATGGCAGAAAAAAGGCTAAGAAGCAAGAAACAAGGAGGAAACTCAACGAGAATACAAAGTACAAGAGAGGGGACTAAACAACACAATAGAAGATGTAAAACAGAGGCTTAAGGCCAAAGCACATAAGATCCACGTACACGAACATGAATAAGGGATACCAACAGAACAACTATTCGGAACCAACCAGAAAAGACTATACAGGCAACTAAGAGGGGAAGACAACCACCCGAGAAATTCCTGAAGCCGAACCAAGTAAGAGACTCTGGGAAAAACATATGGAGCAATCCCGGTATCACACAACAAACATGCAACATGGCTCCAGGAAGTCAAGGAAGAAGAAACAGGGAGAGAATAAAACAAAGATTCACAGACATCACGACAGACACAGTCAGACACCAACTAAAGAAAATGCCAAACTGGAAAGCCCCAGGTCCCGTTGAAGTCCATGGATACTGGCTCAAAAACTTCAAGGCTCTACACCCACGAATAGCAGAACAACTCCAGCATTGTATCTCAAATCACCAAGCACCAAAATGGATGGACCACAGGAAGAACATCCTTAGAACAAAAAAGACAAGGGAAATATAGCCAGGGAAACAAATATAGCCAGTAAACTACAGGCTATCACCTGCCTACCAATAATGTGGAAGTTACTAACAGGTATCATCAGTGAAAGGCTATATAACTACCTAGAGGAGACACAAACCACCTCCCCCCCCCCACCAACAGAAAGGCTGCAGAAGGAAGTGTAGGGGCACAAAAAGACCAGCTCCTGATAGACAAAATGGTAATGAAGAACAGTAGGAGAAGGAAAAACCAACCTAAGCATGGCATGGATAGACTATAAGAAAGCCTTCGACAATGATACCACACACATGGCTAATAGAATGCCTGAAAATATATGGGGCGAGAGGAAAACACCATCAGCTTCCTCAAATATACAATGCACAACTGGAATACAATACTTACAAGCTCTGGAATAAGACTAGCAGAGGTTAATATCAGGAGAGGGATTTTCCAGGGCGACTCACTGTCCCGACTACTCTTCGTAGTAGCCATGATTCCCATGACAAAGTACTACAGAAGATGGATGCCGGGTACCAACTCAAGAAAAGAGGCAACAGAATCAACCATCTGATGTTCATGGACGACATCAAGCTGTATGGTAAGAGCATCAAGGAAATAGATACCCTAATCCAGACTGTAAGGATTGTATCTGGGGACATCAGGATGGAGTTTGGAATAGAAAAAATGCGCCTTAGTCAACATACAAAAAGGCAAAGTAACGAGAACTGAAGGGATAAAGCCTACCAGATGGGAGCAACATCAAACACATAGATGAGACAGGATACAAATACCTGGGAATAATGGAAGGAGGGGATATACACCAAGAGATGAAGGACACGATCAGGAAAGAATATATGCAGAGACTCAAGGCGATACTCAAGTCAAAACTCAACGCCGGAAATATGATAAAAGCCATACAGACATGGGCAGTGCCAGTAATCAGATACAGCGCAGGAAATAGTCGATGGGACGAAGGCAGAATTCTGCAGCATGGATCAGAAAACCAGGAAACCATATGACAATACACAAAGCACTACACCCAAGAGCAAATACAGACAGACTATACATAACACGAAAGGAAGGAGGGAGAGGACTACTAAGTATAGAGGACTGCATCAACATTGAGAACAGAGCACTGGGGCAATATCTGAAAACCAGTGAAGACGAGTGGCTAAAGAGTGCATGGGAAGAAGGACTAATAAAAGTAGACGAAGACCCAGAAATATACAGACGACGGAGAAAGACAGACAGAACAGAGGACTGGCACAACAAACCAATGCACGGACAATACATGAGACAGACTAAAGACTAGCCAGACGATGACAATTGGCAATGGCTACAGAGGGGAGAGCTAAAGAAGGAAACTGAAGGAATGATAACAGCGGCACAAGATCAGGCCCTAAGAACCTATATGTTCAAAGAAAGATAGACGGAAATAACATCTCTCCCATATGTAGGAAGTGCAATATGAAAAATGAAACCATAAACCACTAGCAAGTGAAATGCTCGGCACTTGCACAGAACCAGTACAAAAGAGGCATGATTCAGTGGCAAAAAGCCCTCCACTGGAGCCTGTGCAAGAAACATCAGCTACCTTGCAGTAATAAGTGGTACGAGCACCAACCTGAAGGAGTGATAGAAAACGATCAGGCAAAGATCCTCTGGGACTATGATATCAGAACGGATAGGGTGTGATACGTGCAAACAGACCAGACGTGACGTTGATTGACAAAGTCAAGAAGAAAGTATCACTCATTGATGTCACAATACCATGGGACACCAGAGTTGAAGAGAAAGAAATAAAGAGAGGAAAAAAAAAATGGATAAGTATCAAGATCTGAAAATAGAAATAAGAAGGATATGGATATGCTAGTGGAAATCGTACTCATAATCATAGGAGCACTAGGCACGATCCCAAGAATCCCTGAAAAGGAATCTAGAAAAACTAGAGGCTGAAGTAGCTCCAGGACTCATGCAGAAGAGTGTGATCCTAGAAACGGCACGCCATAGTAAGGAAAGTGATGGACCTCCTAAGGAGGTAGGATGCAACCCGGAAGCCCCACACTATAAATACCACCCGTCGAATTGGAGGACTGTGATAGAGTAAAAAAAAAAAAAAAAAAAAAAAAAAAAAAATAATAATAATAATAATAATAATAATAATAATAATAATAATAATAATCAACAGCCTGAGATCGGAGCTACAGAGGCAAAAATGGCAAAAGGAAGCATGGACAAGAGAAGAAAATAAGGAAATATGGAGATGCTACATCAGAAGCAACCCGACGAGAGAGGATATAGAAGAAAGATTGGTCAACATCTGGAATGAGATGGAATACACCCCCCAAACAGAGCATAGGCTGGCAGACCAAGTAAGGAACATAAAGAAAAAGAACTGGCTCTCCCCAACATAAATAGAAGACTGGAAGGGAAATGTCACACGACAACGAATTACACGAAGACGAACTGAGAGACGATGCCACAGAAGACGACAGGAGGATGAGGTATCAAACAACGACACACGAAGAACACCGACGAAGTAACAGAGAGGACGGAAATGGGTAGAAAAGATTAGACAATGGATGGAGCAGATACAGAGAGAACAAAGATCCCCTCCATGAAAGCCTACAACACCAAGAAATTAAGGGAGAAAAACAGTGAGTGGTCAATGAAATAATGGGCATAATACACACCACCAGTATCACAGAAACAAATAAACTTGACATATGCAGGAGCAAGATTAGTAGCAGAACTGATGGGGGATTCGAACACCAACACCACCAGCACAACCAACCCAACAGAAACCAAAGCAGCAACCTCCTTGGAAAAGGCGCCTGGAAAAGCAAATCATGGTGATGAGATCTGACTTGAGTAAACTGAAAGAGATGGCAGAAAAAAGGCTAAGAAGCAAGAAAACAAGGGAGGAACTCAACGAGAAATACAAAGTACAAGAGAGGGGACTAAACAACACAATAGAAGATGTAAAACAGAGGCTTAAAGCCAAAGCACATAAGATCCAAACGGTACATGGACATGAATAAGGGATACCAACAGAACAAACTATTCAGAACCAACTAGAAAAGACTATACAGCCAACTAAGAGGGGAAGACAACCACCAGAAATTCCTGAAGCCGAACCAAGTAAGAGACTATGGGAAAACATATGGAGCAAATCCGGTATCACACAACACATGCAACATGGCTCCAGGAAGTCAAGGAAGAAGAAACAGGGAGAATAAAACAAAGATTCACAGACATCACGACAGACACAGTCAGACACCAACTAAAGAAAATGCCAAACTGGAAAGCCCCAGGTCCCGTTGAAGTCCATGGATACTGGCTCAAAAACTTCAAGGCCCTACACCCACGAATAGCAGAACAACTCCAGCATTGTATCTCAAATCACCAAGCACCCAAATGGATGACCACAGGAAGAACATCCTTAGTACAAAAAGACGATAAGGGAAATATAGCCAGTAACTACAGGCCTATCACCTGCCTACCAATAATGTGGAAGTTTCTAACAGGTATCATCAGTGAAAGGCTATACAACTACCTAGAGGAGACACACCATCCCCCACCACAGAAAGGCTGCAGAAGGAAGTGTAGGGGCACAAAAGACCAGCTCCTGATAGACAAAATGGTAATGAAGAACAGTAGGAGAAGGAAAACCAACCTAAGCATGGCATGGATAGACTATAAGAAAGCCTTCGACATGATACCACCACACATGGCTAATAGAATGCCTGAAAATAAATATTGGGGCAGAGGAAAACACCACCATCAGCTTCCTCAAAAATACAATGCGCAACTGATACAATACTTACAAGCTCTGGAAATAAGACTAGCAGAGGTTTAATATCAGGAGAGGGATCTTCCAGCGACTCACTGTCCCCTCTACTCTTCGTAGTAGCCATGATTCCCATGACAAAAAGTACTACAGAAGATGGATGCCGGGTTCCACTCAAGAAAAGAGGCAACAGAATCAACCATCTGATTTGTTCATGGACGACATCAAGCTGTATGGTAAGAGCATCAAGGAAATAGATACCCTAATAACCAGACTGTAAGGATTGTATCGGGGGGGACATCAGGATGGAGTTTGGAATAGAAAAATGCGCCTTAGTCAACATACAAAAAGGCAAAGTAACGAGAACTGAAGGGATAAAGCTACCATATGGGAGCAACATCAAACATATTATGAGGAACAGGATACAAATACCTGGGAATAATGGAAGGAGGGGATATAAAACACCAAGAGATGAAGGACACGATCAGGAAAGAATATATGCAGAGACTCAAGCCCGATAACTTAAGTCAAAAACTCAACGCCGGAAATATGATAAAAGCCATAAAGAGCATGGGCAGTGCCAGTAATCAGATACAGCGCAGGAATAGTCGAATGGACAAAGGCAGAACTCCGCAGCATAGATCAGAAAACCAGGAAACATATGACAATACACAAAGCACTACACCCAAGAGCAAATACGACAGACTATACATAACACAAAGGAAGGAGGGAGAGGACTACTAGTATAGAGGACTGCATCAACATTGAGAACAGAGCACTGGGGCAATATCTGAAAACCAGTGAAGACGAGTGGCTAAAGAGTGCATGGGAAGAAGGACTAATAAAAGTAGATGAAGACCCAGAATATACAGAGACAGGAGAAAGACAGACAGAACAGAGGACTGGCACAACAAACCAATGCACGGACAATACATGAGACAGACTAAAGAACTAGCCAGCGATGACAATTGGCAATGGCTACAGAGGGGAGAGCTAAAGAAGGAAACTGAAGGAATGATAACAGCGGCACAAGATCAGGCCCTAAGAACAGATATGTTCAAGAACGATAGACGGAAATAACATCTCTCCCATATGTAGGAAGTGCAATACGAAAAATGAAACCATAAACCACATAGCAAGTGATGCCCGGCACTTGCACAGAACCAGTACAAAAAGAGGCATGATTCAGTAGCAAAAGCCCTCCACTGGAGCCTGTGCAAGAAACATCAGCTACTTGCAGTAATAAGTGGTACGAGCACCAACCTGAAGGAGTGATAGAAAACGATCAGGCAAAGATCCTCTGGGACTATGGTATCAGAACGGATAGGGTGATACGTGCAAACAGACCAGACGTGACGTTGATTGACAAAGTCAAGAAGAAAGTATCAACTCATTGATGTCGCAATACCATGGGACACCAGAGTTGAAGAGAAAGAGAGGGAAAAAATGGAAAGTATCAAGATCTGAAAATAGAAATAAGGAAGGATATGGGATATGCCAGTGGAAATCGTACCCATAATCATAGGAGCACTAGCCACGATCCCAAGAATCCCTGAAAAGGAATCTAGAAAAAACTAGAGGCTGAAGGTAGCTCCAGGACTCATGCAGACGAGTGTGATCTAGAAACGGCACACATAGTAAGAAAATGATGGATTCCTAAGGAGGCAGGATGCAACCCGGAACCCCACACTATAAATACCACCCAGTCGAATTGGAGGGCTGTGATAGAGGAAAAAAAAATATAATAATAATAATAATTAATAATATAATTAATATAATTAATAATAATAATTAATAATTAATAATAATTAATAATAATTAATAATAATAATAATTAATAATAATAATTAATAATTAATAATTAATAATTAATAATTAATAATAATAATAATAATTAATAATAATAATAATAATAATAAATAATAATAATAAATAATAATAATAAATAATAATAAATAATTTATAATAATAATAATAATTAGTAATAATAATAATAATTAGTAATAATAATAATAATAATAATAACATAATAATAATGATAATAATAATAATAATAATAATAATAATAATAATAATAATAATAATAATAATAATAATAATAACAATAATAATAATAATAACCTTTAAAAAGTTGTGGATTTGAAGGTAAAATTCAGCTAAAGGGCTCTAATTTGAGTTTGAAATCTCTAAAGTATTTGCAACTGAATTCTGCATTTTGCAGAATTCTGTTGCAGTCAAAAAGCGTATAAATAGTTTGTCTATTAAGTGGAAATGTTACACACAATTAGCGAATGGAGATTTATTGCCATGTTAACAAATTAACTAAAGTCAATGAGGTTTCAGGGTAACAAAAAAAGAATTTTGAATTATTCTATTTCCGGTAATGAGAACCTTTATATGTTTGGAACTGGTAACATACATTTGCAAATTAAAACAGAAAACACTTTGAATCCCTGGAAAAGGAAATGGACGCTCTTTTAGGAAAATGAAAGACATTTTCTGCGGATGAACTATTTTTTATTATCATTATTGCAACTGAAGTATTTTCAGAGCAGAAAAGTTCTGATTTAATTGCTTCCGTTTATCTCTCAAATCCTTTAACTGCATCATGGAACCAGAAAAGCCAATTAAGGTAGATATGGGACACTGGGTCATATAAGCTGTCAGTTTGGAAACTGACTCTATTGGTGCTATAAAGGAGACTTGAAACCGCTCCTGTTTCCAGCTTTTGATTACCCATGGAAGTTAATTTCCCAACATTGGAATCACAGTCTTTGGTGACTTAGAATCCATGAAATTACGAAAGTAAAACATTAATGAATATCACTAAACAATATTTAGATATACAGCAACAATGATGAAATGATTACAGATAAAACTTACAAAACTAGCTAATGAAACTTTATAAATGAATTGAATGAAGGCAACCTTAAATAATAATGTCTCTCCATCTGACTAGCATAAAAAAACTAAATACGGTCAAAGTTTTTAAAATATTCTGTAGTTACACATCAAAGACAATATCTGATGATATATGATGAATAAATTTACAACGAAAACTAAGCACGTTTGTAAACTAACCCAGCAGTCTGACTTTTTGTGTATTCACACTGGAAAGACATATCCACAAAGCGATTCGTGAAAAGGAGGACAAAGGTTCCCTCTGAAAGAGACAACTGTGTTTTCTCAATCCAGAAAAATAAAAATGTCGAGCGATTTTCAACCAGGAGGCGAAATTGGAGAGCCATCAATCAAATCTTTGTAGTACAGGCTTTTGTAGACATGCACTCGCCTGCCATTGACTTGTCAAGGAGATCGAGTGGAAAATTGACATTGGAAGCAGTCACTACCATCGCTCTCCTCTTCTGTTCAGGGAAAAGACAATGAAAAAGGTACCGCGGGCGTTCGTTTCTTCTCCTTTGTCTAAGAACGCTTTTCAGTTAGATAAATATTTCCTTGGCGAAGCGAAATCTAGTTTTTAAACATCAGCAATAATGATATTAATGATGATAATTGGATTAATATTTTGTTCAGAAAAAAGCCAAATAACTAAAGCAATTAAGTACAAAAAGAAAATGAGATTAGAATCTCAATGATACAGAATTAACCGGTGAAATTGGTAAGTGTGGTATGTGTGTGTGGGTGTAATAATTGGCTCATCATCTAAAAACATAAATTGTGCATTTTTATTTAGATGTCCAAAACAAATATAAGTTTGAGGAGGAAGGTATACGATTAAAAGAAATTCCTTTTTTGTTAGAGAATATTTTGTGTGAGCAAAGCAATATTTTATATTTTATCGCCTATCCAATTTATTTCTCTGTGTTTTAAAATGAAACTATTGAGATGGATATTTTGTCTGTCTGTGTCCGCACTTTTTCTGTCCGCCCTCAGATCTTAAAAAAACTACTGAGTCTAGATGGCTACAAATTAGTACTATGATCATCCGCCCTCCAGTCATCAAACATAACAATTGCAGCCCTCTAACCTCAGTAGGTTTTAGTTTTTATTAGGTTAGAGTTAGCCATGATAGTGCGTCTGGCACAGCCGAGTCCAATTCCGGAGGCGTCACCAACGCAACTTCACTTAACCGCATCTGGGGAGCAACTGAGGGGCGAGCGCTGCCCGGTCGTAGCTGAGTTCCATACCGCAGCACATCGAGAACTTTATACAGCAGTATACACTGTAAAGAAAACTCGATTGCGCCGAAGAAATTCTGGCGCATTTTTTACTTTTTTTATTATTATTATTCTCATCGAGTAAAGATGCCTATCTCTCTCTCTCTCTCTCTCTCTCTCTCTCTCTCTCTCCTCTCTTCTTCACTGATTTTTTTTTCTTTTTTTTTTTCTTTTTTTTTTTTTAACTCCCCGCTACTCTCATTGGTCGATTTCGACTCTCCTGCACCAGTGCCCGACCCCTAGTTCTTCAAACCGAGAGTCTTTCCTTTGCTGTGGTTCGGATGAGTTCGTCTGAGGGAGAATCCTGCACTGGAAGACTTCCGTCTCAAGGGAGGATCTGAGAAGCGGAGGGAGAAGGGTCTGGAGTCTTCAACTGAGAGACCTTTGAGGCAAAACGGTATTGTGTTTTTTTTTTGTTTTTTTCCTCTTCTTTTAATCAAACGGATTTTAAGAGTATCTAAGACTAACGAAGAAATCAAGCAATCGAGTTTTCTGTACAGCATATAATGCTGTATGAAAC
>NC_087214.1:49318753-49333753 GCF_015104395.2 Macrobrachium nipponense
GAGCAACTGAGCGCTACCCGGTCGTAGCTGTGAGTCTAATACTTCCATACCGCAGCACATTAAGAGCTTCATACAGCAGATACATTGTAAAGAAAACTCGAATGCGCCGAAGAAACTCTGGCGCATTTTTTACTTTCTATTATTATTCTCATCGAGTACCGATACATCTCTCTCTCTCTCTCTCTCCTCTCTCTCTCTCTCTCTCTTCTTCACTGATTTTTTTTTTTTTTTTTTTTTTTTTTTTTTAACTCCCCGCTACTCTCATTGGTCGATTTCGACTCTCCTGCACCAGTGCCCGACCCCTAGTGCTTCAAACCGGGAGTCTATCCTTTGCTGTGGTTCGGGGCTGTGTTCGTCTGAGGGAGGAATCCTGCACTGGAAGGACTTCCGTCTCAAGGGAGGATCTGAGAAGCGGAGGGAGAAGGATCTGGAGTCTTCAACTGAGAGACCGTGAGGCAAAACGGTATTTCTTCTTCTTCTTCTTCTTCTTTTAATCAAACGGATTTTGAGAGTATCTGAGACAACGAAGAAAATCAAGCAATCGAGTTTTTCTGTACAGCGTATAATGCTGTATGAAACTTTCCGTACGGCCGGTGGTGGTGGCCTGTTTGTAACACCTATAGCTTTGCCAGACATACAATCACGGCTAATTTTATCCTAAAGTTAATCAATCCTTACTGAGGCTAGAGGCTGGAATTTGGTATGTTTGATGATTGGAGGGTGGATGATCAAGATACCAATTTACAGTTTTCTTGCCTTAGTAATTTTGAAGATCTGAGGGCAGACAGAAAAAAGTGTGGACCGACTGACAGAGTGAAGGTCATCTCAATAGTTTTCTTTTACAGAAAATTAAAAAACCGTGGTTGGGTGGGGGGGGGAGAGGGAAGGGGAAAAAGCGAGAATGGTGGAAGCATTTGATATATACTATATAGATCTGAGATTCTGTAATTGAAATTAGAAATAGAATGACGAGAGAGAGAGAGAGAGAGAGAGAGAGAGAGAGAGAGAATCTAAATCATGAAATTATTAAGAGCTCTTTGACAAGAGTGGTATTTAAAAAAAATGTTCCTTCTCAGATAACAATTTGAAATATCAATCTATCTGTCTATATATTATATATATATATATATATATATTATATATTATATATATAATATATATCTAATAAAAGGAGCCCATAAAAACACCAAAATGTAGAGAGAAAAGTACTATATTTCAGAGGACTGCTGTCTCTCTACTTCAGGTATATGAATGAGAAAAGTTTACAGAAAAGGTGGTTATTTATACCAAGAGATTCGTCCACAAGTAAGCCAATTTAGGTCACCCGCTGATAATCTTCCTTTAATCTTCTTGGTTCGGTTGGTTGAATGAACACTGCGTCGACGATGTCCGATGTCCAATTTTTTCCTTTTGAGAATGTTCATTACCTGCTTCTCTTTTATTAAGGCCGATTCCATCATTTGACTCTTGTACCGGCAGTTGCTGCTATAAATTACACGTGACATATTCCAGTTTATTCTATGGTTGTATGTTCATTTATTGATTGAAAATAGCCGAGTTCTGTTGTCTATACCTAACTGACCGTTTGTGTTGTATTAATCTCTGGGGAAGTGATTACCTGTAAATCCGATGTAAGATTGTCACAGTCCTGGCATGGGATCTCATATACCCCAGAGTCTTTGGGCGGTGTCTTTTGTTGGACGTTAATCAGGGATTTGGCTAAGGTATTTGGTAGGTAAATGCAAAAGGGTTGGATTTCCCAAGGGTGTGAGTTACTCTCTTAATCGTCTCCAGGTGGGGAATTTTTATTTTATTGTTGGGTGTGTGTCTCTGGTCTTGTCTTTAGGGGTCGGTAGAAAATTACGTTTTGCTTTTTGAATTGCTTTCTCAATTATATGGTCAGGATACATTAAAGATGAAAGTTGCTTGCGAATTAGTTCAAATTCTTTTTCCAGGAAATCTGGGGAACAAATTCGTAAGGCTCTTAAGAATAGGTTGCTAGCTAGACCTATCTTGATAGTATTGTCATGATAGCTAAAGTAGTGAATATATGAAAGTGAGAACGTTGGTTTTCTGTATATGGTAAATTTGTATTCTGTCGTGCTCTGATTATTAAAACATCAAGAAAAGGAATTTTGTTGTCTGTTTCCCATTCAACTTTAAATTGATGCTGGGCACTAATGCGTTTAATTTTGAGAAGAATTCATTAAAATTACCCCACTTATATACCCAAAATGTTAGTATGTCATCCACGTATCTCATCCACAGCATGTTTTTGAGAGACAGCAGTCTCTGAAATATAGTACTTTTCTCTCTACATTTTGGTGTTTTTATGGGCTCCTTTTTATTAGATGGAATTCTCTTGTTACAGACCACTTTTACCAGTCATTGTCAGCCCATTATGGAATTCAACCGCCTTTCCACGATTCTTCACTCACTTCCAGAAGTCAAGCCAGTTTTCCGCAAGTTTGAAAAGAACTGAACCAGACTACACCGGCTGAAAAACCAAAAACAACTTTTGGAAGAATGCCTCAAAGAACAAGTACTTCCAAAAATGTACGGATTCGGGAGATGGACTCTGCAATCAAACCCCTTCCTCTATCACACAAGATTTTCCTGGAAGAAAGAATCACCAATACGAGAAACGACATCTTCGTGCTACGCAGAGTGATATATGGAACTCAATCTAATCTTCGCCTCCTCACTACGGACCACGTATACAGGTATCTGATTTCATTCTGTTCCGACATTGCTGCCTATAATAAGCGTGACTCATTCCAACAGACTTTCGCAAGTTAAACAACCTAATAGATAATAGCGCATGGAATAATCTTGAACAACAAGACAAAGTTTTA
The DNA here is from genome assembly GCF_015104395.2 of Macrobrachium nipponense. Lineage (NCBI taxonomy): Eukaryota > Metazoa > Arthropoda > Malacostraca > Decapoda > Palaemonidae > Macrobrachium > Macrobrachium nipponense. Next base: position 49,321,609 of record NC_087214.1, read on the forward strand.
AACTTATCCAACACACCCCTTACTGTAAATCTAACATTTAGTTTTAAATTTAGGCTTATCCTTTGCCCTAATGCCAGACCGCAAAAAACAACCTAGACTTCATAGTGGCTTTTGATAAATTCATATCTGACAAAAACTACAGCCGTGAAGAGATATGTTTGGAAAAGGAGTGTTACTAAATGCTTTAACTGACCATTCATAAGAAATATCCTGTTCCCACGCAGATTCATGATAGCCATCCACTCGCTAAAAAGTTAGATGTTATAATAAGTAGATCCGACAAAGACGGCAAAATTTGTAATAATGGACAAAGACTTCTACCGCGACAAAATCAACCAGCTCCTTAGCGACACAAATACTTACGAAAAACTGACGAAAAATCCCCTTCAGGAACGTTCCCACAGAATTTTTTCGGAAAGTAAGATTAATTGGCCAAGACAAAAAGAGTATTGAACTATTAGAGAAATTTAAAGTAATTAATTCCCAAATTACCTTACTTTTATGGTCTTCCCCAAAACTCACAAAGACAATCTTCCATTCAGACCCATCGTTTCATGCGCCGGAGCTTTCAATTACAAAATTTCTAAATGGTTAGCTGGCCCCTCCTTCTCCTTTTTTAGGCACTTTTTCTCCCAGTCACATCAAACATTCGGAAGACTTTTGTCACAAATTCAGAGAAGCACAATATACCATTCACAACATAAAACTTTTAACGCCTTGACGTAGACTCCCTATTCACAAAAGTACCAGTACAGGACGTTCTTCAGTTTTTAAGAGAAAAATTATCCCCCTATTCAGATCATTTCCCTTTGGCACTTGACAAAATAATAAAGTTAGTTGAATTATGTGCATCTAATAACGTATTTTCATTCGGGGAATCATTCTACAAGCAAAAATTCGGGTGTAGTATGGGTAGTCCTTTAAGTCCTATTTTAGCCAATCTGTACATGGAATACTTTGAAACTACAGTAATAAATGCAATAAAACCAAAAACATGCTGTGGATGAGATAGCTGGATGACATACTAACATTTTGGGATAATAAGTGGGGTAATTTTAATGATTCTTCTCAAAATTAAACGCATTAGTGCCCAGCATCAAATTTAAACGTTGAATGGGAAACAGACAACAAATTCCTTTTCTTGATGTTTTAATAATCAGAGACACGACAGAATACAAATTTACCATATACAGAAAACCAACGTTCTCACTTTCATATATTCACTACTTTAGCTATCATGACAATACTATCAAGATAGGTCTAGCTAGCAACCTATTCTTAAGAGCCTTACGAATTTGTTCCCAGATTTCCTGGAAAAGAATTTGAACTAATTCGCAAGCAACTTTCATCTTTAATGTATCCTGACCATATAATTGAGAAAGCAATTCAAAAAGCAAACGTAATTTTTCTACCGAACCCCCTAAAGACAAGACCAGAGACACACCCACAATAAAATAAAAATTCCCCACCTGGAGACGATTAAGAGAGTAACTCACACCCTTGGGAAATCCACCCTTTTGCATTTACTACCCAAACAAATACCTAGCCAATCCCTGATTAACGTCCAACAAAAGACACCGCCCAAAGACTCTGGGGTATATTGAGATCCCATGCCAGGACTGTGACCAATCTTACATCGGATTTACAGGTAAATCACTTCCCCAGAGATTAATACAACACAAACGGTCAGTTAGGTATAGACAACAGAACTCGGCTATTTTCAATCATATAAATGAACATAACCATAGAATAAAACTGGAATAGGTCACGTGTAATTTATAGCAGCAACTGCCGGTACAAGAGTCAAATGATGAATCGGCCTAATAAAAGAGCAGCAGGTAATGAACATCTCAAAAGGAAATTGGACATCGGACATCGTCGACGCAGTGTCATTCAACCAACGCTTAAGAAGATTAAAGGAAGATTATCAGCGGGGGTGACCTAAATTGGCTTACTTGTGGACGAATCTCTTGGTATAAATACCACCTTTTCTGTAAACTTTTTCTCATTCATATACCTGAAGAGAGAGACAGCAGTCTCTGAAATATAGTACTTTTCTCTCTACATTTTGTGTTTTTATGGGCTCCTTTTATTAGATGGAATTCTGTTGTTACAGACCAACTACACATACCAGTCATATATATATATATATATATATATATATATATATATATATGAGAGAGAGAGAGAGAGAGAGAGAGAGAGAGAGAGAGAGAGACGCCTACTGCTGAGGAATTAAGATGTTTCCAAGACGGACGTATAACTTAGACGTGAAGAATAATTAACTCCTAAAAACGTCTTTCTTGACTTTTTGTTTTTATGTTTTTTTCCTACTATCTCCCATTAAAAGGTGCTTTCAGAGCATATTGGGAAATCTCTTTGTCAGGAAGATTTGCATAAAACCACGTTTGATTTATTTATAACTTTACTTATAAGCTTTTTTACTTGACTGAAATAGATACCACTTATTAGTTCATCCATGATGTAAAATATAGTTCTAAATATGTATTCTATTGGGTAGATGTATCCAAAAAATCTCTCTCTTTCTTTTCACTTTTAATAAATTTTAAAAAAAAAAAAAAAAAAATGGCATCCTAAGAGACTGCTTACTAAGGCAAGAAGATAGGCAGATGCGAACAAATGCGCAGAATCCAGTTGAAAATCCGAGACTTTAAAGAAAAAATATTTAATAAGTGGCAGAAATTTTTAAAACAAACTCGTTTATGGTAATAACCGTAATTAATACTAATCCAAATATGGCTGCGTTCATCAAAGCGTACCTTCATCCCATATTCTGTAAACACCTCACCCTTGACCTCTGTTAGTGTTTGAGATCTAATTGTTCAACTGAAGTTCAACTTTAAGTTCTATTGCAGATGCCATGAGATTCCACAGACGTCAAAATACGACTATATGGACAGAACGAAGTCAAGGGTTTAAGTAAAAACAGAACAGTTTCTGATTTTTCTATGCTGGAACAAAACGTTTTAAATGTCAGAACGTAGCCAAGTGGAAATGCGACAATTTAATCGTGTACTACACGAATTTTAAAGAGTTGCAATCTGCCGTGAATGGCGTGCCATTGCTCGAAAGTGAAACAGCTGCTCTGGTTGCAACATTCTTCTTTTGCAAGAGCGACAGGAATTTGAAACGTCCTCCACTATATTCTCTCTCTCTCTCTCTCTCTCTCTCTCTCTCTCTCTCTCTCTGAAAGCTTCTGTGTTTTTAAATAACTGAAATGACCAAGTCTATGACGAATTTATAATATACGTACAAGTATCTTCATACGATCCTAAAAACTATGATAGAGAGCTTTGACAATTGGAAAATAAAGCACTAAGGAAAGAACATCGGTAGGCAGACAGTAGGATCGAGTGGGAAATAACCCCTCAAGGGAAATTAGAGATAATGACAAAAGGGGGATGAGATGGCTGGGGCACGTCCTTCGCACAACCCCTGAGAGAAGAGTGCATGATCGTGGTAGTTGGGGACCCCGCAGCCACCAGAAGAGTTGGAAACTCCAGATCTTCTTGGATTAGGAACCTTGGTAAGGGAGAGTGGGGATGAGTAGAGGTTTGGGATAAAACATAGGGGAACAATGAGTCGCGGCATTTCACTTAGGACCTTGGCATCTGCTGCTTTGGACACTAGGAATTTATATTTGTAAATGATGCTACCCTGAGTCTTTAATTTTCTCCTTACCAGCAAAAATCAAAACATTAAATGAGTGATTGCAAATCTAATATTATTAATAACTATTTCATTAAGGTAAAAACGGCACAACAGTCATGAAAGCTGCTTTGTTAATCGTTCTGTGGGATCTTGTGAGGTTTTACTGTCGTTTCATTATTTGAAATTATAGCCCCTGGTGGTGGCTTGTTTGTTTGTTTCAACTTCCCTCTTGTGTTTTGTTTTTGTTTTGAAGCGAGGCGACGGTTGCCGCCCAATTCTTTTCAGAAACAGTTGGGTTCAGCAGAGCAGCCAGTCCAAAATCTCGACAGCAGCAGGTATTGGATACCTGTTGGTCACTACTGGTAGAGGATGAGAACACCAGTTGGTTCTTCACCAGTTTGGAGTATATGCTCGGAGTAGAAGTGTCTGCCATCAGTTCGAATCCTCTGATTAAGAATGGATGGTGCTGAATCATAGTCATCAGTGGAGTCCCTTGTGCGACAGCAGTAAGACTGTTGTGACGTTAGTCTGGTTTGGAGCATCTGTGGTCTGTGATGAGGTCTTGAGTTTTGTCAGGGAATTCTTCCTTTGTAAGCTGAGAGTAAGGTGGTTTAGAAAGAACTAGGTTCAACTAAGTCGACTTAACACTCCCTCTCCCCCGCATATCCCCTTCATCAGTTCATTCCTTCTCCCACCACAAGCTCTATCCCCTCGCATCGCCCCACCCATCCTTCTATCACCTCTCCTCCCTCCCACCCTCTCCTCTTCCCCCTCCAATTCTCCCACCCCCTTTCTCTCTCTCTCCCTCTCTCTCTCTCTCTCTCTCTCTCTCTCTAAATTGCACGCATAGTTATTCTATAGTAATTTAGTTTGATAGTTTCAGAATAGAAATATTGGGTGTAGAAGTGAATCGATGGTTAATGGACATGACTGTTTTGGCTCGGTTGGCAGTTTTGAACACAATATTTGAGCAATTTCCTATAAATGTTCACTGGCGTGTGATCCCAGAAAGTGGTTTGTCGCTGGGTATTGAAGGTGCCCTACAATCACGCTGCCCATGGCAAGTTTGCTTAGATGCGCAAATGGGTGGAATCGTATGATTGCACTCCGACTTTTGAATATGTTTAACCAAGAGAGAAAAGTTGACGCACTGTAAATATATCTTGACAAGTAATTATTACCTATAACTCCTTTTATGTATAGTCTTATGCAAAAGATTTCACAACAATGACCATTTTCAGTGAAATGATAGTGATATTAATATCTTGATAACTACCATCATAACTATTATTAATTATTTTACAGTTTTATTGGTCCCGTCTAATTGTATTTAGAATTATTATGCCCATTGCCTCAATCTAACAACAGGCGAAGAAATCGACCATACGCATACCTGCAATCTAAGATCTTGAATATATTTTCCCACAACAATTCTTAAGCAACACAGGAGATTGAGACTGAACATCATAGTGGAGCTCATTAGCAAAAACCACTCAGCTCATTGTTGGGATATGCACATTTGAGTTATAATGTGGCAAAATAATGCGATATATAGTGTATATTTTCAGTGTGTTGTGTAATTCAGACGAGAGAGAGAGAGAGAGAGAGAGAGAGAATTGGAACCGGAAGAGGAGGGAGAGGGAGTGGGGAGGGGTGATAGACGGATGGGTGTGCCTTTGCTCAGGTGTGGAGGTTCTCTACGGGCTGCTCTATGAGCAAGAGCCCGTGCTAGCATAATGCTAGCTTAATCTTCAACAACAGGTGTGGGTTCTCACTGACTACGATTTAAAATCGTAAAAGTAAACTCCTCAAGTATATAAATTTGACTAACTCCTATAACATTATAAATTACGGCGGTGTGATGTAAACATGGTCTTAAAATGTCATCACGAGTCCGACTGAAGCCTTGAAGATATTCCCGAAAAACGATGCCACATTTGGTCTTGAAATGGTGAACAGTTAAGAGCGAATGTGTCTCAATTACCGAAATACGAGATGTTTTTCTTTGGCTTCCTTCTATATAACGGTGCCTTTTCTTGCCTGATATTTAAGCCAAAAAATTGAAAAAAAACCACCGCTGTTATTTGAGAAATTTGGGAAGAATTGTTTGCGCTCTCTCTCTCTCTCTCTCTCTCTCTCTCTCTCTCTCTCTCTCTCTCTCTCTCTCTATATATATATATATATATATATATATATATATATATATATATATATATATATATATATACATATATATATATATATATATATATATATATATATATATATTTAACGAGATGGTCAATCTCGTTATCATTTCAAAAGGTAGCGATGGACTAAGAGCAACAGGCAACTGGTAATTGGTTAACACATTTTCTCTCTCACTCTCTCTCTCTTTCTCTTTCAATATCCAATAGCTCTCTCTCTTCTCTCCCTCCATCTTTCTCTCTCTCTCTGCGATATACCTCCCCCCCCCCCCCCCCCCCATCCATATCTAAGGTTATCAAATCAGAGTTGGAAATTACAAAAATATGCATTTATTTAAAAGCAAAGTGTTAACTGAATAACTCAGATTCTTAACAGAATGATTAAATGAAATAACTCAGATAACCCTCGGTAATCAATCAAACACTAACATTAGTTTAGCCATAACACTAGGCACAGTCAACATAGTAATTAAGTCAGTACCATTTCCTCCATGAACAATCCCCACTCTTCTCCAGAACAATTCCCCTCTTCCAGATCGCCTTTTTTAGAAGACAGGAGACCACTCTGGTAAGCACAAGAGCATAATCAAAAGACATATAAACAGAACTCTTTGAAATAAATATTCAAATACAACCAGCCACACTTTGGCCAAAGTAAAGAAAAGGCTTACCCATTTCAGCACAGTTGCACCATCACTTACAAAAAACACTTTGGCAAAAGCCATCCTGGCTCTGCCTTCTCTCTGTATAGTCTCACCCCTTCATGATAAGCCTACATTTCATTATGTTAGGGGGGAAAAGCGCACACATACGTACAAACCCACACTCAATGTTCACGCCCATAAACTGCTTAAGACCAGTTTCAAAGTCACCTCTACATCAAGCTCTCATAGCGACAGGACGAGGCACTGATTTGCTAAGACAGCACTCTTGATCACACCACCTCAAAGAGAGATGCGTTAGCATTCCTAAGCTGTCACTCGAACACTCTGTCTCCCGGGAAGTTATATGATGAGTCTCTACATTCCAAGAAACGTCATAGCATATCACATCATATATTATTTAAAATATATCATACCAAACCCTCCCCCTCTTTATGTAACATATGTATATATATATATATATATATATATATATATATATATATATATATATATAATATATATATATATATGTAAGACATAGGGTTTTGATTAATTATGTATTGTTCGTGCATTCTCTGTAACCTGTGGAATGTGGAGGACAGTGCAGAGATAACGACCTGAGAGTAAGCTGATCAATGAGTTTCTAGGGGATGGCGTAGATAAAAATGCTTAGTTCGTCGAGTCAATGTACGACAGTTTATGAAACTCTTCCCAAAGTGCCTTTGTGAAACTAGATGCAGCTAGAACCGCGAGGCGCTAGCGAACTGTGTGTTCGTATGTGCGTGTGCTCTTCTATTCATAATGCCAAGTTTATGGGAAGACTTGCACAGACATTCGGGGAGGAAGGCGAAGCCATGATGGCAGATTGCCAAAGTGTTTTTTATTTATCAGTGAGTGATATTCCGGTTGGGAATGGGTAAGTGTTTTTTACCTTTACTTTAGCCAAAGGGGAAAGGGTGGCTTGTTTGATATCTTGTAAGATGTTCCATTTTATTAACTTTTTGTCTTTGAAACTTGTGTGGGGTGGTACTTACCGGAATGTTGTCTGTATCTTGGCAAAGACGGTCTGGATTTCGGATGGGGACAGAGTTCCCAGGGAAAGGTGGGGGGGTGACCTTTGTGTTTTGGGGGGGACTTGACAATGAGTTGTTTTTTTTTAAGTTAGTTCTGTAAGACTGGATGACTTAGTTAATTGATTTAGTTATTGTAAATAAACGTTATGTTATGATGCAAACTCTTCATTTTCATTCATTTTTTCCTTTGTTAGAATGGAGAGAAAGAGGGTGGAAGAGAGAGAGAGAGAGAGAGAGAGAGAGAGAGAGATGTGGGGTGGATTGCCGCCGAGAGAGAGAGAGCCTGTCTGGTGTAGTGGGTGTGGGGGTCTGACTTCCGTTTTCGTGTCCACGCTTATCGTATGAATACATGAGGGGTTTTCCCCAACGTAATAGTGGTGTCAGCGGTTAAAAAGGGGATATAGAAAAAGTTTCTTGCTTTTCTATGCCTAGGAACGCCAATGAAGAGATATGAGTGGCCAGTTAGAAAAAAAAATAGGGGCAAAAGGGGCCCCCGTGACTTAGCCGATATTTTGTTTTCGAACGACAAAGCTTTGTGGGATTGGTGGAAAAATCGTTTTTAAAAACTGTTAGTTTTTTTTCAGTTTACTTAGTGGAAAAAATGAGAAAATGGTCTGTGATTAACTGTGCTAAAGGGAGGGGGAAGGAATTTTTTTTATTTTTATGGGACTCCAGCATTTTTCCCAGGGAGTCAGCCTGAAGCAGTGAGCGCAACCCAGTGTGACTTTTTTGCAATTGTGCAATGACGAGTGTTCCGAGATACCTGTGCGGCGGTCGTCGTTGTATACTCACTACCACCCGTTTTTTACGAAGAATTTCGAGTTCTTTTTTTTCCCATTATGGAGTGGGGGTTGGGGAGTGTTAAAACTATTGTTTATCAAAAAGGAAGTGGGTTTTTGTTTAAAATATATTTCTGGGTTATGGGATTGGTTCAAGAGGTCCAAAAAACAATTTTTTCTTTCCCCCTTTTCCCCATAGTGAAGTTTTGGTTTTTTCTTTATTTTGCACGTGTTAATAATAGACGTAATGCATTCGTCTTTGTTTAAAACATAGGAGTGTATTTTTTCTATGCATGGGAACTGTGCTTATATAAGCATATTTGGCTTAGTGACACAGAGCGGCCACAATTTTTTAAGGCTCAGCATATTTCTTGCAGAGAGGCGCCTTTGCATTGCGAGGGTTGTACGGGCAATCCCTTGGGACGGGAGGGTAGTTTGCATGGGTACCACTAGCCTCACTCCGTGAGATAGTGCAGGGGATGGGCACTTGTGTATACCTTGGGTAGGGGTCCTCAGACACTATTCAAGGGGAGATGGGGGGATACTTACTGGTATGCCTCGGGCTGTTCTGCCGCTCGATGACCCTGAGGGTTGTTCTCAGGGGGGAGAAATTTTTTTTGTCCTCATGTGTGGGTGGATTCCCCCTTTTCCTTTTTTTTTTCTTAGTGTGTTGGGGATGGATTTTGGCCTTGACATGAATGCTAAGACATCAGCTGATTGATAAGTTGATGAAGTGAAATGCCCGTAGAGTCTTTTTTAAGAAAAGAGATTTTTTTTTTGATTTTTTTTTTTCTCTCCCTTTGGATGAAGAGAAAAAGGAAATAAAGAGATTTTTTTCTTTTCCGAAAATGAGGGGAAAAGTAGTTAACATGCACGGGATGTGTTATATGTTTCTTTGTGCCTTTGAAAGACACAAATATAAGGGGGGATACACAGATTATTTTTTTTTTTTATTTTTTGTGGTTGGGGAGAAATTTATTTTTGAAATGCCGATGATTGGTGTTGTATCTGTGTTTGTGTGGCAATGGTGTTATGTCATGGGTGTTGCATTGCTGGAGAAATTGTATGTCATAAGATTCAGCATTACTGTTGTATGCTATTTGAATTTCACCCTTTAACTTGAAATCTTTTGCAAGAGAATTATTGCTTTGGAGAGTTATTATTATTATTATTATTTAAATATTATACTTGAGATATGTGTCACGGGAGTTGCTTAAGTATAATGATCATTACGGGAGAAAAAATTGTTTTTACGAGAGATTTGAGATATTTCATGGGAGATTATTCAATAATATTACAGATAATTATTCAAGGAGAATTATTACGATGAATTAATGGGAGAAGAATCTTGTGTTAATTATTTGTCAGTTTTGTAACTTTGGAGAATATCAGTGATTCCACGGGGATGAGTTTTTGCTGTTGAATCTTGATGAATCTGGCTGAATCATGGTGAATTGTGTGAGTTTTGCTGAATTTTGTATACTGAATTTTTGGAGAATGGACAAGCATTAACTTTGGGTGTTAATTTTTGTACTGATACTGATGATTTTGATGATAAGCAATTTTTTTGGGTGATTTTGTGATAATGATTATTTCTGATACTGGATTTTTTTTATACTAAATACGTGGGTGTTTTAATGCTGTCAAGGGAGGTGAAAATCTTTTTGTGTGATATGGGAAGAACTAAACAACACATTATTAGTAGTTTTTTTTTTTTTTTCTTTTTTTATGGAGTTTCAGCAGATAATTGCTTGACATCTGGTGAGTTACGGGAGATAGTTAATTGTGGGGCCGATGATTTTTCTTTTCTCCTTTTTTGAAAATTAGCCATCGCTGACACAAGTTTTTTTTTTACCATGGGTGAATTTGAATTTGTTTTTTCTCTCCAGTTAGTGTGAATATTTTATCTCAGTTTCATGACTTAGAGGTCATTAAGAGAAAAGTTGTTTTTGTCCGTGTTTTAGCTATTTGATGCTATAGAGTAATATAGGGGAGAATTTCTTGCATGTTTTGGAATGCAATACGTAATGGCACTACATTTTTTCTCTGGATATTTGTGTTCCAGAAATTGTGAGTTTCTTGCACAATACCCTTGTTGTATTTGTGAACAACTTTGTGAGAGATAGGAAACTTGGTTAAGTTTTCTAGTGGCTTATGTCGTAGTTGCAATATGGGGAAAGTCTTTGCTTAGACATGTGAATTTGGAGTTCTGTTATAATGACTTGTGGCACTTGGTGGTTTTTCTAGAACTTTCTAGACAGTTTTATTTGCCGAGTTTTTGCCTTTTTTAGCAGTTATGCTAAACGGAGTGAGTTTTTATAGTTTTGACTATAACATTGAGTATTCTCTGGAGAATTGGAGTTATAATTGAGATATAATTGAGTTTATAATTGAGATATATTATTTAATTTTGGAGAGATAATTGGAGGTATATATTATTTTGGAGTTTATATTGAGATATAATATATGGGAGATATAATATTTTTGGCCATTTTGATATTTGCCAATGTGGTATGAGCTATGTTTAGTTCAATTATTTGCAGCCATCTTTGTTGCAAATGGAGACACATAGTGGAGATTATGGGGCAATATTTGTGAGTGAGTGAGTTTTAGATGCCTTGAGTGCACATTTTTGGAGATATATTATTTGGAGCCTTGTTTTGTTCCATGGAGTTATTGTGGAAATAGAGGTAAATATTTTGTATTTGCCGAAATAGAGGTGATTATTCTCTATTCCTGGAAGTGGTGTCTTTTTTTTTTGTTTTTTGTTTTTTTACTGACATGGGTGGCTGATTGGAGAAAATAAGAGAATAATATAGGGGGTTGGTTATTAACCAAATGGAGGAAATATTTTATAACCGGAGTGGTGTTATTATTGATATGGTGTCTCAATAATGGAGTTGGAATTTAATCTTGGGCGGGACCGTGACCCTGGTTATGAGTTTTTTTTTTTCGAGACAAGGAGAGATTTTCTGTGGTTTCTCTTTTTTTGATTTCGTGAACTATTAGAGGCGAGTGGCATTACTGCATTACGAGTATTTGGAGATGTGTGTGCATTTTTCATGTTCACAAGTGTGTTATTCTGGAGAAAATATAATTTGGGAAAAGTCGTTGTTGAGAGAATAAGTCTTCGAGACAAATTTTTGAACACATTAGTCATATCCTGGAGTTAATTCTGTGAAATGTGTCAGTTAGACCTTTTGTTTTCTTGAGAATCATGAGTTTTTTTTCCAAACTTATGTGTCTTTACTAGACAATTTTGTGCTGTTGTTTGTTGAGCATGCGTCCGCAGGTGATTTTTCTGCTGACAAGCGATGTGATAGCCGTGGTGCCTGATTTTCTTTTCTTTTCTGATGGTGACAGATCAGAATTTTTGCCAATATCTGGGAAATGTGGGCTATAGCATTTCACGAAAAGCGCATGTATGAGAGTTTGCTTCTGGCAAATTCATAACTTTACATGGAGCATTTGGGGGAAAAAAAACCGCGGGAGTTATGCATATTTATACATGTATTATGTATTTTTGTGATTGGGGAAATCTACTTGTGATTATTTTTTTTTTGATTATTTTCTTCCTTTCCTATGAGAGATATGAATTTGGGGATTGAGCTTAAATAACATTTCTTTTTGGACGGGAGATTTGATTTTACCGGGAGATGTGATTTTTTTTTTCGAGGGTTGCTATTACGTAAATGGGAGAGTTTGACATTAAGTCTCATTTGATTAATTATTGAGCAGTAAAAAGGTTTTTCTTTTTGCTGTTAAAAGTTTGGAGGTTTTTACTGATTTTG
>NC_087214.1:49338753-49348869 GCF_015104395.2 Macrobrachium nipponense
GCTGTGTGTATTCCAGCGTTTCGTAATTGTCTAATTTATTACATCATCAGGGCTGTTTAAAATGCAAAATAAAATTCGTAGTAAAATTCGGAAAACTAAAAATGAAAATTAAGAAATTTTGAAGTAGAAAATTATTCAAATAAATGTATGAAATATTCACATTAAAATTATTTTTGTGTTGTATCTATCCACTGCTACTTTCAATTTTGTTTACTATATGTTCAGTTTTATCTTTCATTTTAATGTATGTCTTTTTTAAATTTAATTCCTTTAATTTAAATGTGAATTTCATTCATGTTATAAGAATAATTTTCAGCTTTTACATTTTTTAATTTTTTAGTTTTTAGTTTAGTTTTTTACAATTTTACTAGGAATTTTATTTTTTATTTTAACTGTCCTGATCCTGATGATGGAATTAAGTGAATATTTACGAAACGTTGGAATAAAGACAGCCTATACATCTGTGTGTGTCCTCTTTCTTTTAATGATGTTTATATATATATATATATATATATATATATATATATATATATATATATATATATATATATTTATATTGGCTCGTGAGAGGGAGCCTGAATATAGAAATGGAAGGCTATAATTTGGACATGGGCACAAACCATAAAATACTAGAAATACACATATTGAAAAAGTAACCCACAAAAATCACTGTGTATCTTGTTTACTTCTAAGTATTTACATTTAATTTTACTCATAGAAAGAAAAGAAACAGGATATGAATTCAGCACATATAGAAAGCCCACACATACAAAACTCATATATTCATTTCTCTCTCTCAGTCATGATTATAAAAAAAATAGGTGTTCTGACAGGTTTATTTCTTAGGGCAATGAGAACGTGTGACCCTTGCAAGGTAGAGCAAGAAATTAAATTACATCGATAAGAGCTTTGCTGCATTAGCATACCCAGAATGGTTCAGAAAAAGGGCACTCAACAAAGCTAGGAAGATTTTTTACAGAGCAAATGTAGAGAGCACATGGAATAAGAAAACAAGAAAATAGTTTACCTCCCTTTTATGCCTAAAATGAAACAAATCACTTCAAAAATGAAAGAAAGTAAATATAAATTTGTATATACCTTTGAAAATACCATAAAAAACAAGTGTATAAAAATAAATTGGAAGGAGAAGACAGTATAACAGATGATGTAGTGGGGGTATACATAATAAATTGACAACAATTGTGGAGATAAATATGTGGGGGGGGGAATCAGGTAGGGGAATAAGGACTAGAATCCAAGAACATAGAAGGGTAGTACAGCTTAACTCTCAGGGGAGTGTTAAAGCTAGATTGTTGGGAAAGTGACCATATGATGGATTTCAAAACAATAGGGTTATATAAGAAAAGCAATAAAATTAGTCACAGGAGGGTAGTAGAAGGAGCAACTCATCAGAGAGATAAAAAAAAAAAAAAAAAAAAAAAGTAATAGAAGGAAACAAAGGTTTTACCTCAGAAGATCCCATAAGCCGAGCTTTGATATAAAAGAAGCTAAGATTGACCCTGCTGACCTGGAGATTAGGTTTTCTGCCCAACAGACTTTTGGTGACCACTCCCTTACCACATGGGTTAATCCCATTGACCATCAGCTCAGGATATCAGAGCTACAAGAGGCAATTAGCAACTCTCAAGGAAACCAGAACTGCCATCACATTAATGACAGCTCAACGAGAAGAAGTTCCAGAAGACTGCTGGGCCTTGACCCAGGCTGACAAACCCAAAACAATCTCTGAAAATGGGCCACAGATAGGGCCTGAAAGTACTCGAGTGTGGAGTAAAATTAAATGTAAATACTTAGAAGTAAACAAGTTTACACAGGGATTTTGTGGGTTTGGGTTTTTCTTTTTCAATCTTCAGAAGAAAAAACTAAAGAAATTTTTTTTTTTGTTTGGTAATACACATATTTTCATTGAAGATCAGAAGAAATATACAAGAGCTACAATAGAGCTCCATAGCACTCTCAGTTATAATAACAGGAACAAACATAATACAATGTGCCCAACAATACTGCAGTGATGTACACTAACCAATAATGGTTAAAATCATAAAATCAAAATTGAAAGAGATTAGGATGCTTGCAAAGGAATGGTATCAAGGAAAACTGGAGCACACTCTTTACACTGGGTTTTGGGATAGTTTGACCGGATATGCCATGCACTGTTTATCAACTGAAGACACACAAACAGAACTCTTATGAATGGATCTCCAATGCAGGGATCATTGCAGCACACGAGAGGACGATGAGTGAAATACAATGGAAAAACTCCATGCAAAACCACACTACTTCAGAAAGTGATATCTTCACATATCAGTCGTAAACTCTGTCGGTGTAATAACAGGTAACGTTACATTAACGGGTGTTCCAATAATTTACATTTCATTTGAAGATTACCGGAGGTCACACAACAGGAATCTCTAAGGGTTTGGAGAACAGTAGAACAAATAGAACAAAGTATGAGAATATGGTGAGGCTGACATACAACTTCCATTCACATGTGTAGAAGCAGAGCCAATATACAGTGTGCAGAAAACGTCATTAGAATCAGCATTGTAATTGGTCCCAAAACTGGGAGAATGTGATGAAAGATGTACTTCTGGTTACAAGTTCATGGCACAGAGGGTCATCGATGATGATATGCACACCCAACCTTTCCAAGGTCCAGCACCGAAGGGCTACGGAATTCTCGCGGACAACACGATCAGCAACGAATCTACTGACGTAGGGGAAGTGTCATCTATACGACATGTGCGTCCAACAGCGATTCCTGTCTCCTTAACTCAAACTCCTGCTACTACTAAAGCTGTATATACCAGACGAGGGACAGAAAAGTCATTATCGTCTTGCTGTGGTTGCACATGGCTGGCCTATTGTTTGGCGTCCCATCAGGATGCTTCAAAGTTAACAAGTATCTGGAATGGAAGTCACACGAAGGCCAGCATCAAATTTAAAGTTGAATGGGAAACAGACAACAAAATTCCTTTCCTTGATGTTCTGATAATTAGACAAGACAGAATACAAATTTACCATGTACAGAAAAACCAACATTCTCACTTTCATACATTCACCACTTCAGTTTATCATGACATTTCTATCAAGATAGGCAATAGCCAGCAACCTATTTTCAAGAGCCTTACGAATTTGAACTAATTCGTAAGCAACTTTGGTTTTTAAAGTATCGTGACCACATAATTGAGAAAGCTATTCATAAAGGAAGTGTAATTTTCTCTCAATCCCTTCAAAACAAGACCAGAGAGATGCGTGACAGAAGGTTGATGGAGCCTTATTTCTGTCTAATTGCTGTTTCCTATGAAGAATAAAGCTACGCATTGTCCCCCTTCGGATATCCAAAATCACATGCATAAGTCTAATACAAGTGTAACAGTTATTTGCTTCCATTCAACTTATGTGTATTTCCAATATTCCCCCCCATTCCCTTCCTTCGTGGCTGCACACCCAACGCCATAAGGGCGCCGCTTGGGAATGAAAAAGGAGCGAGGAAACAGAAGGATGAATCTGGGTTAACGTTCTTTAAATCTGGTCTCCCTGAACGCAGCTCCCGTGAGAAAACGCTTTTTTTGCACTGGCAACACACACCCCCTTTCCAGCGGGAGAGTGACGTCACATATGGAGAATCTCAAGTCTTCTCTTGTTTTTGCTCTCCCTAATATCCTCCCATAACTTCGGGCAATGGCTTCTTAGAGTGACGTTGTAGAGGATTTTGATAGTCACATAATTGGGACAGTACGATGGGAAAAGATTTGGAGGTCATACAATGAGACTCAACTTTTCTTAACCCTACTTTATTTCCTTAATACTTCAGAACTGAACTTTCATTTTCTTAACACTACAATTCTTCAAAAGCTTATCCTCTTATTACCCAGCTTAGCCTAACTTAATACTATCACGACCTCCTAAGATCGTAAACTAAAATTCCTAACCCTAACTGTATAGTGTTGCCTTCCTAAACTATCAGAACCTTAACCTAAATTAACCTTGCTGGTCAGTAATCAGAAAAACAATTGTTATCTGCCTATACTTCATAATTTTCACTGTCAACATCACCTGTTTAATTAAACCGTTTTCACTCCTTGATTTCACCTCAAATCAGTCTAATTTTTTCTTTTTTTTTCTTTTTCTTTCTTTTCTCCCCTTTAAAGTGATTTCTCTTTCCACACACTTCCTAGGGAATACCTAACTTAAAAAGGCTTCCAACTGAGTCAAGATCCCATCAACTAAATTTTATATACCTAACTCAACTGCGTCCGACAAAGAGGCCCTTGGTTCTTCATAATGCACAGTTTTCTGCCTTTCTCCTGTATTCTTTATCAGGGGCTTTATCCCTTTTTTTTTTTAACAGCTATGCCACGATTCAGTTATAAAGGGAGCACATCACCTTACCCTGTCAGACTTGCAAACTGCAAAAAAAAAGAAAAAAAAAGTAATACTTTCTCTCGAAACACATTGATAAACAATACAAAAAAATAGATAATAAAAAATCTATCGCATATAGTACATACTCCACATTCAGCCCACCATAATGTTATATATGGAGGAGCTCCAGTGTCTTCTTTTGTTTTCGTTCTCCCTAATATCCTCTATAACTCTGGGCAATGGCCTCTTAAATACCGGATATCTCGTCCTCAGAAATGTATCTTTTCCCCATATCATCACAATTAAATGGTCGAGTTTTTATGTAAATCAGTTGAAATATACTGTGAATTTATTTATCCTTTTAATAGAGCACTTAAAATGCTCGATTAGCTTTTAAAGAATGTTTTTGTTACCTTTTAATTATTTAAATCTCTTCGTTTGTCTATCAGTCTCACTTGCAGTTTGTCTTACTATCTCAATCTCCTTATTTTCTAGCTCTATCTTATCTGAGGAATGATTTTTGTGAACAGTTTTCTGTTTATCTTGATAAAATATTCATTGAGTGGTGAAGTCCAGCTATATTAAAAATGAGAAGACTAGTGTTATTTCATAATCATTTCATTTTCATTTATATCTTTTTCAGAAAGTTCTGTAGACTCACATGTTGTATATTCATATGTAGGTAATGCGATGTTACATCCATTTGAAACTTGACACCTATTTTCTTGTGGATTTCAAGAATAAAAAAGAAATAAAGAAAGACTATATAAAAAAAATAACAGTCAAGATACCGTGATCAACCCATTTGTATCTGAATAATAAAAGGAAAGCTTCCTATGCTCGTTGCAGTGTCTGAAAAAAGCCCATCTCTAATCTATTGTTAAATCTACTCGCTTGTTAATAGTCACGAGATTCACCATTGATAAAATTTTCGTAATTATCAACATACTAATTGTTTTGTAATGCAGCCAACAAGGAAATATCAAAACACAAAACAAAAACCAACCGACAAACTGCATCTAAAAGCAAACTTCCCTTGAGGCAGGTAATGAGAGAGAGAGAGAGAGAAGAGAGAGAGCGAGAGATGAGAGAGAGAGAGAGAGAGAGGAGGTTGGTTTGGGGGAGGATTAGGAGGGTATAGTAAATCTAGATAATTTAAGCATTACCTTGGTCTTCATGATAGAAAATGGCTTGGAATAACTTCTGTAATAACCGCTATTGTCCATCCAGTGGCAATCTCTATTATATAAACAAGCGATGTAAAAATAAGAGTAGTTTTGTCCTTAAACAAGCGCATAATGACCTTGAGTAATTTTACTTTTACATAATGACTCACGTTTAGGTACAAATTACTTCTGAACATGATTCCATACGATTTCTTAGAGAGAGATAGAAGATGAGTTCTCTCTATCTCTGTATATATATATATATATATATATATATATATATATATATATATAGGATATATATATATATAGTGTATGTATAGCCTATGTTCAAATAAAGGTATAAAGCCACGAAGGAAAGATAAACACAACGGAGTAGAAAGAGCTTTGGAGCTACTCCGGTGCCTTTCACTTTCCTTCGTGCCTTATACCTTATTTATTCATTTATCACGTTCCAGATTCCGTCCGATTCAGTTATACAGTTAGCCTTTGTATGTATGTGTGTAACGTTTATCACTGACGCACGCAAGTCTCTTAAATACTTACAAATGTGAAAGACACAAATGAATTTAAATGTTGAAATTCATTCACATTGGAAATAATTGACACCCGAGCGGAATTATTATTGATAAGTGCATACTACCCTGGGCAGGATTCGAACCTGAGCCTCTGAGATAATGCCAATCGACTTGCACCTAAACCAAAGACGCGTGATCGACTGCCTCATGTAGGGGCCGGATGCGATGATCCCCTTGGGTTTACCCTTCAGATCCCAAGAAATGAGGAAATCGATATCGAGTGAGAGATTGCAGATTGTACCGCATTTGGTGGATGAATGGAAGCCGTCGGTTCACCCAGGAATTAGGTTTGGATGTCATAAATGAAAGAGAAAGAGGGAAATGGAATACCCAGGGCATATGGGCAACGAAGATATTATCAGAATCTCTTGCCAAAGGTTGGAAGAGAAAGTTGGTTTTCCCATGTTCACAAAAAACGAGTGTCGAGGGGACTTAATTATGAATCCTTAATCACAAAGAAAGGGTTAAGCCAATGTTTGAGGTCTGCAAGATGATTTAAATGGAACAAATAATATAACTATCTGATACATAGGCGCTAAATTTATCGCAGTGAGATACCTTTAACCAGGAGGAGTGGGGTCTACCAGGCTTGCAAAAACGTAAGTTTAGAAGGATAGAGGAAATGATGATATAAAAATTACTGTTGAATGAATAGACAAAAAATGTTCAGGAACTGAGTGTGTGCTGGATAGAGGTGAGTGGCTCATTGTGTGTAAGGGTTGGGAGAGTATCCTGTATAGTTAGTAAAAGTAGTCTATGAGTTGGAAGTTTCCGCATCTGAGGTTCATCCCTCATTCTGAGTTAAAGGGGGACCTTTCAATGATGTGATTTGGCATGAATCTGGGAAAAGGTATTTATTTGGACCCCTTCATGAATATATATGGGTATATGATCATATATATATATATATATATATATATATATATATATATATATATATATATATATATATATATATATACATATAGATATATATATATATATATATATATATATATATATATATATATATAGATTTATATATATATATATATATATATATATATATATATATATATATATATATATATATCTATATATATATATATATATCTATATATCTTATATATAGTATATATATATATTATATATATTATATATATTTATGTGTGTGTGTGTGGGGTGTGTGTATGCTATTTATATATGTTTAACTCCATACTTGATCATAGTTTATAGCTGATTGCTGCTGCATAGGTAGTTTTCATCATATGAGTCATGAGTAAAAGCAAAAATCATGTTACAGCAATATAGAATGAGAAAATGCAATTTGTGACTGCAAAAAACATCCTCTAAGGCAACTGCAGTTTCAAAATCAAAGTTTCATTATTTCAACACAGTTGTCCTCTATATAGTAATTACACTTTTAATTTGCTTCAGGTGTCTGGTATGATTACAGTAGCGACGACGTGACATTTACAGCCACAGGAGAAAGGTAACGAAAATATCTCTTTTGAAAGATTATATAGCTGACTTTGATGATTGTGAACAAAGGTTCCAAATGGGGAACATCTACGAAACCTTTACAATCTTTGTATCATCACCCAAGTTTCATCAAATTTTCGTTCATCATCGTTTACGTAATCCTGGCCAAGTATTAACAGGCGGACGGAACCCAAAGCATAATTTAGCTGTGGTAATAATGTTAAATGCTAAACGGAGCCTGGTCCCTTATAGTGGAACCCAAAACACATAGCATTCTCTGAGGTCATAATAGTGATTTTAATAATCAGGGAAAAAGACAAAAATTATGCAGCACGGCGCGAAACCAAGGTAAAATAAGAGATACAGTGCTGATGATGAACAGCCTTTATCACAAACGCTCTGCGGTAAATCTCTTTTAATGACTCATTTTATATCCCTTAAATGGTTCTTCTAATGACAGGGTAATATATTGCTACCTGTGGAGCCCATTAAGGACCATTCACAGTCAGCGCTGATGATATTGTTTTATTAAACTTTGGCGTGAATATTTACATTGATTACGGTAACCGCAATGCTTCTAAGTCTTCAATTTCTTCACAGTTCTAGTTATGCAAGCCGCTACAAAGCCTTAGATGCAAATGGGAGACTATGAAGTCATTCTGGCATCTGCACCAGAGTATCAAAACGAGGTTACGTTACCACATGGTGCTCCGGATGCAGGTGCGATGGATGATGCTGCGGACGTCAGAATGACTTCAATCTTGAAAACTCCCTCAGCTGTAAGTCATTCCATTCACGAAAAGATACAAAAGGCAGACTTACAAAAATGAAATACTGAGATCATCAGTATTTGAAGACTGGTAAACTGATGAAGTTTTTTTTTATAATGGTTTTCTTTCTTTATTCTGTTCTTTCGTTATATTTTTTTTAACCCTGTAACTTTGCATGCCATAATAATCATATAACTTTTGTATATGCTTGTGTTTTGTTACCACGTTTATTCGAAGAACTTTTAATCTCTGAACATGACTTCACTCTCATTACATAATGTAATTTTCTCTCTCTCTCTCTCTCTCTCTCTCTCTCTCTCTCTCTCTCTCTCTCTCTCTCTCTCTCTCTCAATTAAATTTTAGAGTTCTTGCTTCTGTTACATCTATTTTATAGCAAAGACCAAAAGGCGAAATTTTTAGAACCCCACGAATACGTTGCCTTGTTTTTTTTTCATCATATTTTATTTAGGGGATATTCCAGCAATTAACTCTCTCTCTCTCTCTCTCTCTCTCTCTCTCTCCTCTCTCTCTCTCTCTCTCTCTCTCTCTCAGTTTTTGTAATCGATAATGAGCACCAATTCCGTGTCTTCTTAGAGCTTAACGATTCTAATCTCAGAGGCTTTAGAAGGAGCCTTCAGTCAAAGAAGTGACTGAGGCCTCCTGAGAACAGAAACGACGAGGAAACTGAGGTCCTCGTTTGCGTTGTTGCTTCTTTCTCACTCCAGGCTTCTTCCAGAAGCTCTGTTCATCCATCATGCTGGATGATCCTCCCCAAAGCAGATCCTAAGTCTTGTCGGCGGATTCTTGCGAATAGAATGACTCCTTCGTAAGTTCTAACAGAGAGTCTGACACAACAGCTCTCACGAATATTGTCCTGTTCTGTGTGTGTGTGTGTGTGTTGTGTGTTTTCTCGATACCCACTTTGACCGGGACCCCTGTTGGGGGTTAGTGCCGTCAGTACACCTCATGCGGTGCAATGTAAAATTACTTGAGGGTCTTTGCAGCGTCCCTTCGGCCCCTGGCTGCAACTGCTTTCATTCCGTGTACTGTACCTCTGTTCAAATTGTCTTTTCTTCTACTTTACCTTCCACCCTCTCCTGACAATTGATTCATAGTGTAACTGCTTTGAGATTTTCCTCCTGTTACGCCTTTCAAACCTTTTCACTGTCAATTCCCGTTGTAGCGCTGAATGCCTAGTTAGCCTAGTTCTTGGCATGTGTAATTAATCACTTCGGTTGGGGGACATTCTTAATCGTCTCGGATGTATCTTAGGTACGTCTTTGTGGCTTATTGAACAAAAATGACAAGTTTTATAATTTCCTGTTTGCAGTTTTTATGCCTCATTAGAGATTGGTTATAATTAATTAAATTCTGATTTGGGCATTAGCTCGACATTAGTTGGCGTAGATGAGTGGACTCAAGTGGTCTTTGTTAAATTGGGGGGCTGGAGAACAGTGTTGATTAGTTCGCGGAAGAAAAACATAGGTATTATTATTGTTATTATTATTATTATTATAACTATTTTTATTATTATTATTATTATTCACAATGAACAAACATCCATAGAACAAACCCTAAATTGATATTCAAATGTTCTTGACGGAGGAAAGAGGGACAAAGCAGTCATTTTTTTCTAGAGACTCTCGGGCAATCGTCCAACGAATTTTTTTATGGTTGCTCTTGTAGCAAGAGCACGTGCTGGCATAAGGCCGGCTTAATCTTCAACAACATTTTCGGCCACGTGCCATTCAG